>NW_026918759.1:0-14697 GCF_032062105.1 Saccostrea cuccullata | reverse complement strand
TCAGTAACTCTGAAGTTCCTATTTCTTTATCAAAAATTACTAAACAGTAGTTATAAAGTTATCAGTGACTGCTTACACAACAGTAAATGCTGTTTTCTGCTACTTATAATGGGTTGATGACTCTATGGCACCTATAAAGAAAAGAGCTATAATAGGTTTGTTTGAGTACCTCTCCATTCCATTTTAAAAGCTACAGAGTGTTGAGGGCCAATTGCTTTCAATACTTTGAGAGGTATAGTGATACTGGCCTACTTAAAATCTACTATTTAAAATGCTTTTATACCCCCTCCCCTGCAAACAGAGTTTAGGGGGATAACATTGAAATCAGCATGTCAATATGCAAGTTTCGAGATTATCTCCCTTGGTGCGCTCTTTCGTTGAGGAGGGGAGTTTCGTTGCCGCGTAAACAAACAGGTGGGACAGTTATTTATATATTGGATATATCGCATCATCTATATATACTGGTTTATCATAGCTACATAATTGTAAAGATGCACTTTTCAACTCGAGAATAACTGAATTAATGTAAAGGCGTCCTTTTTTAAAGAAAAAAATCGGAACAAAAAGAAAATATCAATGGATGTGAGACTTTTCAGACGAGGGAAGAGATATTGGACCTCTAATAAATACGGTACACATGCGTCTTATCATTGCACGCCGGCAATTTAAATGACACATTGATTATTTTCCTTATTATAACTTTAAAAAAAATCACTAACTTTTTAGAAAATGTTTGTACAATCAAGAAAATCTTTTACTTTTTATAAAGACCACGACGCTTATTTCGTTTTCAAGTACCCTATAATTAAAAGTATATTTGTAAATATACACAGTTGAGCTTGATAAAATCATAAAATGCATCACTGCTTAACATTATTAACTTTCTATAAATTTAAATAATTTTTAAAAGCCATAAACATCGTTCATTTATTTATGCACGTTTGTGTACAGAAAGAACCTGTCCCACCTCCATGCTGAAATGGATACGTTTTGCGCCTCTATCGTAGGAGAGTTACAATCTCGAAACCCGCGTATTGATCTGTCTGTCTGTCTGTATAAGCACAATCTTCTAGCTTGGAGACTACTGCTTTGATTTGTCTGAAAAATTTTGTACTTATAAAATTTCTAAGAAGCAGTCACAGGCACTTGTTTAGGAAATAAAATTTTATTGTTGGTTAAAAATTTATTTAGGAAACATTTAATGTCCGTGGAAGCAGTATAGGAAAAGAAGAGACTTTATATGATTTTAAAAAATCTGTTCTCTAAATGCTATACTGACAAACTGGCCCCCACTCCTAAAAAATAACAGAGTGCTGAAACCTAAGATTATGACATATTGGCGCAAGAGTCTTTAAGCATTTTTCCCCAAGAAAACATTGCTTTTATTGAGAAGAAACAAATATATTTGTTACAGCACAGGAAAAGGGGATTTTATTTTACCAATTAAATACATATGATTTTTCAGCATGACAAATTGTGTTGGAAATGCATGTAAACCTATAAAACCTCCCCTCTATTAATTTACAAGACTAAGCTCTGAAACTGACCAAGTAGATTCAACAAATACGGTACCTGTTGCACAAAGTTAATTACAACAATCAAAACATTTTTTTCTATAAATCTCTCTAAATATAAAAAACGCATTTTTGATGGAATGTAAAGATTTTATCAATCTAGTTTTATCCTATCTGTAAAGAAGAACGTACCACTACAGCTGTTTCTCCCTAGGTGGATGATCATACTCCCTATTTCAACCTGCAAAGTTTAATTAGATTAAATGCAAGGATTGGCATCAGGGTGAATGAAATTACATTCCTGGGCCATATGTTTCCAATAATTCTAATGTTGATTTTTCCTTGTTTTCTGATTCCACTCCCCTGTTAGAGACAGTAATATTATCAATATAGTATTGGTACGCTTCACCTTAAAACAAAAGCACATATTGAATGATTGGTACAGCTTTCCAGTATAATTTATCAATGAAATGCATGCCCCCTGCTGATATTCAGGTTTAAAACAAAAGTGTGGAAATAGCAATTATAGGTGGAAATGACATAAAAATAAAATGTCTTATTGGAGCTTTCATTTTCTATACCACGTACAACATATTGGCCTAGAGTACCTATATGTTGCAAAAAAAAGATCGATCATTGACATGCACAGCAGTAAAAATCGATCAGTGCTTGATTTGAAATTGAACAAAACACAAATTTTAGGAAAAAGAGGTCAAATTTAAAAGAAAGGTCAAGGAAAAATGTTAATACAATTGAATACCTGCCATCAATATGTAAATAAGCCGAAAAAGATTGAGTTAAATAGCTTGAATCGTTTCTTAAAAGTTTAACGAAATACAAATTTGATGTCCGACAGGGTTGCCAGAAGAAAAGGTCAAGGTAAAAAATGTTAATGCATTGAGATCGGGAAATTTCAAACAGAGAAACTCATTTAAGTCTATGACACATTAGTGAGCTAACATAACTTTGTTTGTAAAAGAAATTTCTCTAACCTGAGATCAGCAAACTAAATAATATCACTTACAGGTAATACTATTATAATTAAGCCATAAATTTATACCTGTACTCTTATGAAAACAATTAAACTCTGTCTTTTGATTTAAAAAAATGATTGAGAAGAAAATTTCACTTCACAAAATCTGAAATGTTCATATTCAGCACTGTATGATTGTTTTGATGCAAACAGCTCCATTTTCTGAACCTATACTAGCCGTTCTCTTTAATTTAGATCTGCACATAATTAGCAGGTACAGAATGTCAGACATTAGATATTTATTACTACATGACAGGCATTATCTTAGGAGTACATTAAATATTCATTAAGAAGACAACTTATTGATCATACTACACACCGTTTCCATCTTTAACGACGTTCGATCCTGATATTTAAAGTCTTAAACTTTTTTTGCCAAGTATATTTTTAGTTTCTACATACATAGCTTAACTAAATTCAAATAAAAAAATGGGGGTCAATACGCTTCTTTTGGCGCTACAGTACATTTAACATGACCTTTTTGCACTGAAATTTGTGTACAATTAAGAATTACATCTTCGACGTTTTCCCTCCAATATTTTTATCCAATTAAAGCATGAAACAAAATGAACTCTAAGTCTGTTTGAAAAAAGAAACTTTAAAATTCTGATTAAGAAAAAGTTTCAAATTGCTACGCATAATCAATTATTTGACCTTTCTGCACTAATAAAATGTGATTTTTCTGGCCTTAAAAATTTGATAAGCAAGAAAATTATTTTAAAGTCTTAAACTTTTTCTGATTTTAAGCAAATAAGTCAAAGTTATCTTGAATATTTAGAAAAAAAACATCAAAAGTGGGGGTATATGATGTAAATTTTCAGATATTACTAAAAAAGTGTCAATTTTACGTTAAAATTGGCTCAATTTTTTCCCGGATTTTCAGACTATATTTACTATATTTGTCACACTTTGTTGATAGAATTCATAAGAAATAGTTTAATAGATATTTCAGAACCAGCATAACACATTTCGCCGCAAAAAACAGCTTTGTGTGCAACCAGCATGGAAAAATAGGAAGCTAAAATTAACAGTACTGTTATAGTTCAAAAGAGGGAAAACTGATCATTTTCGTCTAAAAAACTTTCCGCCACAAAATATAGTCCCTAGCTTAATTCTACTTGAATGGAATTTAATCGCAGTTTTTTCATTCAATATAGTTCAATCTGCATTGAAGAATTCAGATTTAATGTTAGAACTAAAAAATGATTCAGAATTTTATAAATAAAGGACATGACCAAAATCAACTCAAAATCTCAGGATCGAACGTCCTTAAATGCAGCACAGCTTTTTAACTAATATGTCAGCTAGGAAAATTCCCCTATAGCTGTCATCCTAATCAATAATAAAACTATGGCTATTACACATGCTAGAAAAAGTGAAAATTTATATTAAATGTTTTCTATATCTGGAAGTCATTATAAAACTGAACTGTCGTAAGAAAGGATCAAATTATATTTACCTCACATGGAAATCCATGAGGACATTCTCTCCACCTTCAAGCAGCTTTCCTGTTAGCAACTGTTCCACCAGGGGTGAATGATTTTACAGACAGCTGAAGGCATTGTAGCACTGTCAAGGTTCTAGGTCACTGTATTCCCAGGCATCCACTTTGTAGAAGTATAGCTGATACACCTGTGATGAGATGTAAAACATAAATAAAAATATATGCCTGTAGGGCAAATAAAAGCAATCCAATGTACCATTGCCACATCTCCAAATGACTTACAAGTTTACCATATGTTTACAAGGGATGAAATGTACATATCATATTTACATTGTAAATAATGCTGTGCCAGCTAAAGCAAAGCAGTAAATAGTTATAATCATTGTATTCATGCACAATGGCAAAGAAAATGTCAAATCAAAACATCTCCCAATCCAATTTTATCTCACATTTATAGGTCTTTGTTAGAGATGTGACTTCCTTTCTATAGCATCGACACAAAGGGGCACATGGGATAGACTACTAAATAAAAATACTTTTTCAATTATCGTACATTTATACTGTATAAGTACAGTATACAAATTGGTCTATTCAAAATTAAGCACAATCACTGGGTGCTGAGTATAGTTGGCATATTCCTGAATTAGTGCTACACACTTCTGCAACGTATACTACATATTTAATATATGATTTCTTAGCAGTATTCAGATAAAATAGAAATATATTTATTTCCATGATAATTAAGTCAAATATTTTTTCTTCTGTGATATGTTAATTAATTGTTCCTTAAAATACTATTTAATGAATATGCAAATTATCCCTGTTTATTATGTTCCCCAAACGAAGTTGGGGAACATATTGTTTTTACTCTGTTTCTTATTATGTCGCCCCGAACGAAGTCGGGGACGACATATTGATATTGTACGCATGTTTTTTTTATCCAGGCTGTTTCTCGGAGATGGCTGGGACAATCTTCCTGAAACTTTCCTCAAAGGACGATCACTGGTTGTAGTTGTGCAGTGAGGTTGTTCAGTGGTCCCTTAATCGTTCGTCATGAAACTTTTCTTATTTTAATGATTAGTATCTGTAGTTATGCAACTCGCATTTAAAATTTTCAAATAATCGATTATTGCCATGGAAACCAGGTGAAAGTCAAAATTATTTAATTTCGATTTTCTCAATAACTACGCAGGCAATCGTTTTGAAACTTTCAGTGTTTATTCCTTGCAATGTGTCAAAGTGATTTCTACTTTTAAAAAAATTGTAATGAGTCGCTCACAGTTGCCATAGAAACGAAACAGAAAAAAAGATTCAGATGTACACTGTGTTCTCCAAGGTCTAGGTCAAAGGGTCAAAGTTCTTGGTGTCCAATAAAAGTTCTTTTCACAAGGATTACATATTTGAAATACGAAAGCCCTAGCCCTTACCGTTCAAACGTAAGGTACTATGTTCAAGACACCCCCCCCCCCCCTTTTTGAAGCGCACTGCCAGGTAGAATACACAGATATAACATATACAATTTACAGGTAACGTTTTAAAAGTTTCATTCATAAAATTCAGTTCTCCTGAAGTGATTTGATAGTTTGCCAACAGTCATTCTTCTTCTGTCTTGTCTCTAGATTTTATAATTATTTTGTTTTTTCTATATAAAAAATAACGATTGTCAACTTCATTTATTAGCATTTTGCGTTGTTTGGTATATCTATTACTCGTATATTATTAATTTCATTAAATAGTGCAAGAATAAATTAGAAAAATTGGTACGTTATTTCCATAGTTTTTATTCATTCATAAATCTTTGGATCCGCTCCTATACAGGTGCGCTAAGCCTTGATCACTACTGTAAACAAAACATTCATGTCGCCGAAAATATTCATGATTCCGCTAAACTGAGAAAGTTTACACATGATTTATCATCTCATAAGAAACATCAGACCTCTACACTGCAGAAATGCTCGAATTGAAGGGGAAAATTCAGGAGTTATTGATGGGAAAAATTCAGGAGTTATTATTATGTCGCCCCGAACGAAGTCGGGGACGACATATTGATATTGTACGCATGTTTTTTTTATCCAGGCTGTTTCTCGGAGATGGCTGGGACAATCTTCCTGAAACTTTCCTCAAAGGACGATCACTGGTTGTAGTTGTGCAGTGAGGTTGTTCAGTTCCAATATGTCTACCGTTGCCATGGAAACCTGTAAAAAGCGACAAATTTTGTCCGAGAGTGTTCTCTCTGGTCCCTTAATCGTTCGTCATGAAACTTTTCTTATTTTAATGATTAGTATCTGTAGTTATGCAACTCGCATTTAAAATTTTCAAATAATCGATTATTGCCATGGAAACCAGGTGAAAGTCAAAATTATTTAATTTCGATTTTCTCAATAACTACGCAGGCAATCGTTTTGAAACTTTCAGTGTTTATTCCTTGCAATGTGTCAAAGTGATTTCTACTTTTAAAAAAATTGTAATGAGTCGCTCACAGTTGCCATAGAAACGAAACAGAAAAAAAGATTCAGATGTACACTGTGTTCTCCAAGGTCTAGGTCAAAGGGTCAAAGTTCTTGGTGTCCAATAAAAGTTCTTTTCACAAGGATTACATATTTGAAATACGAAAGCCCTAGCCCTTACCGTTCAAACGTAAGGTACTATGTTCAAGACACCCCCCCCCCTTTTTGAAGCGCACTGCCAGGTAGAATACACAGATATAACATATACAATTTACAGGTAACGTTTTAAAAGTTTCATTCATAAAATTCAGTTCTCCTGAAGTGATTTGATAGTTTGCCAACAGTCATTCTTCTTCTGTCTTGTCTCTAGATTTTATAATTATTTTGTTTTTTCTATATAAAAAATAACGATTGTCAACTTCATTTATTAGCATTTTGCGTTGTTTGGTATATCTATTACTCGTATATTATTAATTTCATTAAATAGTGCAAGAATAAATTAGAAAAATTGGTACGTTATTTCCATAGTTTTTATTCATTCATAAATCTTTGGATCCGCTCCTATACAGGTGCGCTAAGCCTTGATCACTACTGTAAACAAAACATTCATGTCGCCGAAAATATTCATGATTCCGCTAAACTGAGAAAGTTTACACATGATTTATCATCTCATAAGAAACATCAGACCTCTACACTGCAGAAATGCTCGAATTGAAGGGGAAAATTCAGGAGTTATTGATGGGAAAAATTCAGGAGTTATTATTATGTCGCCCCGAACGAAGTCGGGGACGACATATTGATATTGTACGCATGTTTTTTTTATCCAGGCTGTTTCTCGGAGATGGCTGGGACAATCTTCCTGAAACTTTCCTCAAAGGACGATCACTGGTTGTAGTTGTGCAGTGAGGTTGTTCAGTTCCAATATGTCTACCGTTGCCATGGAAACCTGTAAAAAGCGACAAATTTTGTCCGAGAGTGTTCTCTCTGGTCCCTTAATCGTTCGTCATGAAACTTTTCTTATTTTAATGATTAGTATCTGTAGTTATGCAACTCGCATTTAAAATTTTCAAATAATCGATTATTGCCATGGAAACCAGGTGAAAGTCAAAATTATTTAATTTCGATTTTCTCAATAACTACGCAGGCAATCGTTTTGAAACTTTCAGTGTTTATTCCTTGCAATGTGTCAAAGTGATTTCTACTTTTAAAAAAATTGTAATGAGTCGCTCACAGTTGCCATAGAAACGAAACAGAAAAAAAGATTCAGATGTACACTGTGTTCTCCAAGGTCTAGGTCAAAGGGTCAAAGTTCTTGGTGTCCAATAAAAGTTCTTTTCACAAGGATTACATATTTGAAATACGAAAGCCCTAGCCCTTACCGTTCAAACGTAAGGTACTATGTTCAAGACACCCCCCCCCCCTTTTTGAAGCGCACTGCCAGGTAGAATACACAGATATAACATATACAATTTACAGGTAACGTTTTAAAAGTTTCATTCATAAAATTCAGTTCTCCTGAAGTGATTTGATAGTTTGCCAACAGTCATTCTTCTTCTGTCTTGTCTCTAGATTTTATAATTATTTTGTTTTTTCTATATAAAAAATAACGATTGTCAACTTCATTTATTAGCATTTTGCGTTGTTTGGTATATCTATTACTCGTATATTATTAATTTCATTAAATAGTGCAAGAATAAATTAGAAAAATTGGTACGTTATTTCCATAGTTTTTATTCATTCATAAATCTTTGGATCCGCTCCTATACAGGTGCGCTAAGCCTTGATCACTACTGTAAACAAAACATTCATGTCGCCGAAAATATTCATGATTCCGCTAAACTGAGAAAGTTTACACATGATTTATCATCTCATAAGAAACATCAGACCTCTACACTGCAGAAATGCTCGAATTGAAGGGGAAAATTCAGGAGTTATTGATGGGAAAAATTCAGGAGTTATTATTATGTCGCCCCGAACGAAGTCGGGGACGACATATTGATATTGTACGCATGTTTTTTTTATCCAGGCTGTTTCTCGGAGATGGCTGGGACAATCTTCCTGAAACTTTCCTCAAAGGACGATCACTGGTTGTAGTTGTGCAGTGAGGTTGTTCAGTTCCAATATGTCTACCGTTGCCATGGAAACCTGTAAAAAGCGACAAATTTTGTCCGAGAGTGTTCTCTCTGGTCCCTTAATCGTTCGTCATGAAACTTTTCTTATTTTAATGATTAGTATCTGTAGTTATGCAACTCGCATTTAAAATTTTCAAATAATCGATTATTGCCATGGAAACCAGGTGAAAGTCAAAATTATTTAATTTCGATTTTCTCAATAACTACGCAGGCAATCGTTTTGAAACTTTCAGTGTTTATTCCTTGCAATGTGTCAAAGTGATTTCTACTTTTAAAAAAATTGTAATGAGTCGCTCACAGTTGCCATAGAAACGAAACAGAAAAAAAGATTCAGATGTACACTGTGTTCTCCAAGGTCTAGGTCAAAGGGTCAAAGTTCTTGGTGTCCAATAAAAGTTCTTTTCACAAGGATTACATATTTGAAATACGAAAGCCCTAGCCCTTACCGTTCAAACGTAAGGTACTATGTTCAAGACACCCCCCCCCCTTTTTGAAGCGCACTGCCAGGTAGAATACACAGATATAACATATACAATTTACAGGTAACGTTTTAAAAGTTTCATTCATAAAATTCAGTTCTCCTGAAGTGATTTGATAGTTTGCCAACAGTCATTCTTCTTCTGTCTTGTCTCTAGATTTTATAATTATTTTGTTTTTTCTATATAAAAAATAACGATTGTCAACTTCATTTATTAGCATTTTGCGTTGTTTGGTATATCTATTACTCGTATATTATTAATTTCATTAAATAGTGCAAGAATAAATTAGAAAAATTGGTACGTTATTTCCATAGTTTTTATTCATTCATAAATCTTTGGATCCGCTCCTATACAGGTGCGCTAAGCCTTGATCACTACTGTAAACAAAACATTCATGTCGCCGAAAATATTCATGATTCCGCTAAACTGAGAAAGTTTACACATGATTTATCATCTCATAAGAAACATCAGACCTCTACACTGCAGAAATGCTCGAATTGAAGGGGAAAATTCAGGAGTTATTGATGGGAAAAATTCAGGAGTTATTATTATGTCGCCCCGAACGAAGTCGGGGACGACATATTGATATTGTACGCATGTTTTTTTTATCCAGGCTGTTTCTCGGAGATGGCTGGGACAATCTTCCTGAAACTTTCCTCAAAGGACGATCACTGGTTGTAGTTGTGCAGTGAGGTTGTTCAGTTCCAATATGTCTACCGTTGCCATGGAAACCTGTAAAAAGCGACAAATTTTGTCCGAGAGTGTTCTCTCTGGTCCCTTAATCGTTCGTCATGAAACTTTTCTTATTTTAATGATTAGTATCTGTAGTTATGCAACTCGCATTTAAAATTTTCAAATAATCGATTATTGCCATGGAAACCAGGTGAAAGTCAAAATTATTTAATTTCGATTTTCTCAATAACTACGCAGGCAATCGTTTTGAAACTTTCAGTGTTTATTCCTTGCAATGTGTCAAAGTGATTTCTACTTTTAAAAAAATTGTAATGAGTCGCTCACAGTTGCCATAGAAACGAAACAGAAAAAAAGATTCAGATGTACACTGTGTTCTCCAAGGTCTAGGTCAAAGGGTCAAAGTTCTTGGTGTCCAATAAAAGTTCTTTTCACAAGGATTACATATTTGAAATACGAAAGCCCTAGCCCTTACCGTTCAAACGTAAGGTACTATGTTCAAGACACCCCCCCCCCCTTTTTGAAGCGCACTGCCAGGTAGAATACACAGATATAACATATACAATTTACAGGTAACGTTTTAAAAGTTTCATTCATAAAATTCAGTTCTCCTGAAGTGATTTGATAGTTTGCCAACAGTCATTCTTCTTCTGTCTTGTCTCTAGATTTTATAATTATTTTGTTTTTTCTATATAAAAAATAACGATTGTCAACTTCATTTATTAGCATTTTGCGTTGTTTGGTATATCTATTACTCGTATATTATTAATTTCATTAAATAGTGCAAGAATAAATTAGAAAAATTGGTACGTTATTTCCATAGTTTTTATTCATTCATAAATCTTTGGATCCGCTCCTATACAGGTGCGCTAAGCCTTGATCACTACTGTAAACAAAACATTCATGTCGCCGAAAATATTCATGATTCCGCTAAACTGAGAAAGTTTACACATGATTTATCATCTCATAAGAAACATCAGACCTCTACACTGCAGAAATGCTCGAATTGAAGGGGAAAATTCAGGAGTTATTGATGGGAAAAATTCAGGAGTTATTATTATGTCGCCCCGAACGAAGTCGGGGACGACATATTGATATTGTACGCATGTTTTTTTTATCCAGGCTGTTTCTCGGAGATGGCTGGGACAATCTTCCTGAAACTTTCCTCAAAGGACGATCACTGGTTGTAGTTGTGCAGTGAGGTTGTTCAGTTCCAATATGTCTACCGTTGCCATGGAAACCTGTAAAAAGCGACAAATTTTGTCCGAGAGTGTTCTCTCTGGTCCCTTAATCGTTCGTCATGAAACTTTTCTTATTTTAATGATTAGTATCTGTAGTTATGCAACTCGCATTTAAAATTTTCAAATAATCGATTATTGCCATGGAAACCAGGTGAAAGTCAAAATTATTTAATTTCGATTTTCTCAATAACTACGCAGGCAATCGTTTTGAAACTTTCAGTGTTTATTCCTTGCAATGTGTCAAAGTGATTTCTACTTTTAAAAAAATTGTAATGAGTCGCTCACAGTTGCCATAGAAACGAAACAGAAAAAAAGATTCAGATGTACACTGTGTTCTCCAAGGTCTAGGTCAAAGGGTCAAAGTTCTTGGTGTCCAATAAAAGTTCTTTTCACAAGGATTACATATTTGAAATACGAAAGCCCTAGCCCTTACCGTTCAAACGTAAGGTACTATGTTCAAGACACCCCCCCCCCCTTTTTGAAGCGCACTGCCAGGTAGAATACACAGATATAACATATACAATTTACAGGTAACGTTTTAAAAGTTTCATTCATAAAATTCAGTTCTCCTGAAGTGATTTGATAGTTTGCCAACAGTCATTCTTCTTCTGTTTTGTCTCTAGATTTTATAATTATTTTGTTTTTCTATATAAAAAATAACGATTGTCAACTTCATTTATTAGCATTTTGCGTTGTTTGGTATATCTATTACTCGTATATTATTAATTTCATTAAATAGTGCAAGAATAAATTAGAAAAATTGGTACGTTATTTCCATAGTTTTTATTCATTCATAAATCTTTGATCCGCTCCTATACAGGTGCGCTAAGCCTTGATCACTACTGTAAACAAAACATTCATGTCGCCGAAAATATTCATGATTCCGCTAAACTGAGAAAGTTCACACATGATTTATCATCTCATAACACACATCAGCTCTCTGCAATGCAGAAATGCTCGAATTGAAGGGGAAAATTCAGGAGTTATTGATGAGAAAAATTCAGGAGTTATTATTATGTCGCCCCGAACGAAGTCGGGGACGACATATTGATATTGTACGCATGTTTTTTTTATCCAGGCTGTTTCTCGGAGATGGCTGGGACAATCTTCCTGAAACTTTCCTCAAAGGACGATCACTGGTTGTAGTTGTGCAGTGAGGTTGTTCAGTTCCAATATGTCTACCGTTGCCATGGAAACCTGTAAAAAGCGACAAATTTTGTCCGAGAGTGTTCTCTCTGGTCCCTTAAACGTTCGTCATGAAACTTTTCTTATTTTAAGGATTAGTATCTGTAGTTATGCAACTCGTATTTAAAATTTTCATATAATCGATTATTGCCATGGAAACCAGGTGAAAGTTAAAATTCTTTAATTTCGATTTTCTCAATAACTACTCAGGCAATCGTTTTGAAACTTTCAATGTTTATTCCTTGCAATGTGTCAAAGTGATTTCTACTTTCAAAATAATTGTAATGAGTCGCTCACGGTTGCCATAGAAACGAAACAGAAAAAAAGATTCAGATGTACACATGTGTTCTCCAAGGTCTAGGTCAAAGGGTCAAAGTTCGTCGTATCCAATAAAAGTTCTTTTCACAAGGATTACATATTTGAAATACGAAAGCCCTAGTACTTACCGTTCAAACGTTATGGCTATTTACTATGTTCAAGACGACCCCCCCCCCCCTTTTATTGAAGCACACAGCCAAGTAGAATACACAGATATAACATATACAACTTACAAGTAACTTTTTAAAATCTTCATTCATAAAATTCAGTTCCCGTCATGTGATATTTTGCCATCATTCATTCTCCTTCTGTTTTGTCTCTTGAATTTATAAATATTTTATTTTATCTATATAAAAAAAAATAACGATTGTCAGCTGCATTTATTATCATTTCGCGTTTTCTTGTATATCTATCACTTGTATATTATTCATTTCATTAGATAGTGCAAGTATAAATTAAAAAATTGGTACGTCATTTCCATAGTTTTTATTCATTCATAAATTCTTTGATCCGCTCCTGATGGTTCGCAAAGCCTTGATCACCACTGTATACAAAACATTCATCTCGCCGAAAATGTTCATGATTCCGCTAAACTGAGAAAGTTCACACATGATTTATCATCTCATAACACACATCAGCTCTCTGCAATGCAGAAATGCTCGAATTGATGGGGAAAATTCAGGAGTTATTGATGAGAAAAATTCAGGAGTTATTATGTCGCCCCGAACGAAGTCGGGGACGACATATTGATATTGTACGCATGTTTTTTTTATCCAGGCTGTTTCTCGGAGATGGCTGGGACAATCTTCCTGAAACTTTCCTCAAAGGACGATCACTGGTTGTAGTTGTGCAGTGAGGTCGTTCAGTTCCAATATGTCTACCGTTGCCATGGAAACCTGTAAAAAGCGACAAATTTTGTCCGAGAGTGTTCTCTCTGGTCCCTTAAACGTTCGTCATGAAACTTTTCTTATTTTAAGGATTAGTATCTGTAGTTATGCAACTCGTATTTAAAATTTTCATATAATCGATTATTGCCATGGAAACCAGGTGAAAGTTAAAATTCTTTAATTTCGATTTTCTCAATAACTACTCAGGCAATCGTTTTGAAACTTTCAATGTTTATTCCTTGCAATGTGTCAAAGTGATTTCTACTTTCAAAATAATTGTAATGAGTCGCTCACGGTTGCCATAGAAACGAAACAGAAAAAAAGATTCAGATGTACACATGTGTTCTCCAAGGTCTAGGTCAAAGGGTCAAAGTTCGTCGTATCCAATAAAAGTTCTTTTCACAAGGATTACATATTTGAAATACGAAAGCCCTAGTACTTACCGTTCAAACGTTATGGCTATTTACTATGTTCAAGACGACCCCCCCCCCCCCCTTTTATTGAAGCACACAGCCAAGTAGAATACACAGATATAACATATACAACTTACAAGTAACTTTTTAAAATCTTCATTCATAAAATTCAGTTCCCGTCATGTGATATTTTGCCATCATTCATTCTCCTTCTGTTTTGTCTCTTGAATTTATAAATATTTTATTTTATCTATATAAAAAAAAATAACGATTGTCAGCTGCATTTATTATCATTTCGCGTTTTCTTGTATATCTATCACTTGTATATTATTCATTTCATTAGATAGTGCAAGTATAAATTAAAAAATTGGTACGTCATTTCCATAGTTTTTATTCATTCATAAATTCTTTGATCCGCTCCTGATGGTTCGCAAAGCCTTGATCACCACTGTATACAAAACATTCATCTCGCCGAAAATGTTCATGATTCCGCTAAACTGAGAAAGTTCACACATGATTTATCATCTCATAACACACATCAGCTCTCTGCAATGCAGAAATGCTCGAATTGATGGGGAAAATTCAGGAGTTATTGATGAGAAAAATTCAGGAGTTATTATGTCGCCCCGAACGAAGTCGGGGACGACATATTGATATTGTACGCATGTTTTTTTTATCCAGGCTGTTTCTCGGAGATGGCTGGGACAATCTTCCTGAAACTTTCCTCAAAGGACGATCACTGGTTGTAGTTGTGCAGTGAGGTCGTTCAGTTCCAATATGTCTACCGTTGCCATGGAAACCTGTAAAAAGCGACAAATTTTGTCCGAGAGTGTTCTCTCTGGTCCCTTAAACGTTCGTCATGAAACTTTTCTTATTTTAAGGATTAGTATCTGTAGTTATGCAACTCGTATTTA
>NW_026918758.1:0-145727 GCF_032062105.1 Saccostrea cuccullata | reverse complement strand
CAAGTACCAAACCAAAGGACCATGAAAAACCAAAAGGTCCTAAGAAAAGTAAGGAAACCAACCCTTGCTTTATTTGTAAAGAACTGGGTCATTGGGCTCCAGACTGTCCCAGAAAAGAGCGAGATTTGTGTTTTAAATGCGGTCAACCCGGACACTGGGCAAATGAATGTCTATACAAAGATGACGACCAGGAATTTCTGAGAGAGGTTGAGAAAACTGAATAAAAGAGAAGTGAAAATACAGACAGTCATAACCCTCAGAAAAAGCCGCATGGGACAGCTGTTGCAACCATACATGAAAACCCAGGACCCAGTCAAACCAAGGAAAAGAAACCACCCACTGTGGCCCAGGTAATTAAACCAAAGAAGAGAGTTCAACCCCCCATCCAAGTCTCCTCTGTCGAGCCGCCTAAGAAGAAGAAAAGCTTAAAATTGCAGAAAAAAGTGAAAAATTAATGGACATTAAAAATTATATTCACAGTGTATTTTGTTTATTATTGTTGCTGTTGTTGTTTTTATTAATAAATGCAGAAAACACAACATCTGTGTTATGTTATGATTTAATTAACAAAAAAATCAGCTGATTGTCAGCTCTGTATACGTCTGTGTGATATAGACAGAGACAAACAGTTTGACTTGAATCGCTGACACGTTTATGACGTCATACTGCACTGGATGCTGAAAGTAGGACAGTAAATGTTTACATCAGTAAGCTGATTGTCAACATCAAATGAGTGTTGTACCGCAGAAGTTTTTTTTTCACAATCGCATTCTCATAGTATGGTTTTTTTCCCAATATACTGTCAAGTTTATGACGTCATAATGCATATGAGCTCCATGCACTGCCTCTGCATCGGCACACATTCTAGATCCTTCTCGATCATTCTTATGGACTTAGCAGTTTTTAGTGAGGAAAAAAAAGTGCACTCATTTGACCCGCCCATCCAGACGCTCTATACTACTGACAACGTGTTGACTCAGCACCCCTGGCACAGCGAGAATGCTGATTATCATGCAGTTTAATTAAATTCCTCTATCATGAGCTCAATTTTCAAATAAAATTAATTGACAGTGTAGACTGATCCCGATTGATTTCATATAGCCCTTAAAAATAAGTTTTTGTGGCAACTAAATATAATGCAGTATTATGAGCTCAAAAAAGATGTATCAATGCTAATAATCAAGACCCTGCCTCCCAAAATTCAAAAGGCGTAAATTCAATTAAACTACTAAATCTGATATTGTCTGGCGTTATCCATGCATATACAAATGTAAGTAAATATTACTTAAAGCAACACTTTGCTTGTTAAAATTATACAAGCACAAAATATTACTCTATAAAAATGATTTTATTAAACCTACACAGTATCGGTGTATTTGTTATAAATCTCAATGAATAGCGCAAAGTAACATACACAGTAAAAATGTGCATATCAAACACCAATGTCAGATATCACAAACAGAAAGTACACTTGTAAACCAACATCAATGACCTGGATACGCGAGGCATTCGGTCTAATGCTTACTCTGAAGTTAAATTTTTACTATTGAAACATGTAAAGATTGAAAAATAAAGAGAGGGCGCAAAGAATAAAATAATACCTTAATATTCATTTTGGTTCGGTCTCAATCTACCATTTTTACTGTGTACCTTCCTGATAAAATTCAGTATCCCGCTGATAGCTTATCACATCTTACATGTAGGTCAAAACAAAAAACAAGTTCACAAAGTAGATAAAACAAGCTAATTCAGAGAATTTGTGTCCCCCGCTTAGGGAAAAAGTAAACAATGCAGAGTTCGGGGGGAAGGGGGAGTCGGATCCCTCTGACTGAATTTGTAGAATTATTAAATGTATACATGTATACTGAAGCAAATAAAATATGGCAATATGGATATAAAGATTTGATTGCTTATTCTTTATTATATGTATAGAAGATTCTTTTTATATGGAATATTTAACACTCTGTAATGATGATCTTATGAGTTTGTACAAGCCACACCTCATAAATTTTTCATTTTACATGCTGAATACTATTATTTAATTAAAAAACGTATTTCGGGTAAAAAAAAATAATGAATCGTCTGGGAATCGAACCCGGGACATCTCACATGTGAGGCGAGAAACATTTTTTTTCTTCTCTTTTATTGATATATTCATCTTCATTTGCATACACTTATAACAACTAAGTTACAACAATATTAAAAAGAGGGCAATAAAAATCAATAAAAAAATAAATAAAAGTATGCCTTCAGTTTCTTTCACAATATGATTTCTGTTCAAAAACTTTTTATAAAACATATGTTTTCTATTTTCATCAATGCACAAATAATGAAAATAATATGAAATATAATGTCTCAACATACATTTGCACAATTTTGTAACATCAATAAGTTTGCCACAATGTAAGTATATTTGTCTTCTTTTGTAAATTGAAATTCTACACATTGACAGAAAAAAATTCAGAAAGAAAATATTAACATGTTTGAGTTTCATTGAAAAACCGTTTAAAAAAATATTTTCAAAATTCAAGGTATTATACACACTATTTTCACAGTCTTTCAAGAACGATTCTAGATGATAAATAACAAAATTCTTCTTAAAATCTTGTAGTTCTTTACATTCTAAAAATAGGTGAAATATGTCCTCAGTACCTGATTCACAAACAGCACAAACTTTAGACTCAATCTTCCCAATTTTAAATAATTTTTCATTCGTAAAGATAATATTATGAAAGACTTTAAAATCTATTTCTATAATATCTGGCGGTTTAAATGGTTCCCATAATATCAACCATCTTTGTTTTATGTCATCTTGATTAACCATTTGAAATTTATTACACCAGAATTGGTCTGAAACAGGGTGTAAAAAAAGCTTTGCAATAAGTAATCTATAAAATATCCGTACAGTACAGGAATTGAATACCATATTTTGATCTTTGAATTTGATACAAAAATCAGGTTCAAAATTATTCCTTGTATATTCAGTTTCACAAACATATTTTCTCCATTCATCTGGAATAACTGATTTCAAACAAATATAATTGTCTTTGATAGTTTTGACATCTATATCAGGATTCTCCTCTTGAATAATTTCTATAATACAAGAAACAGGTAGAAAACCAGGTATAACCTCATAAGTAATGTCTTTTACATGCGAAATACCTGATCTTATAAAATGATCCCATTTCAACATCTTACTATTTGTAACAATTTGTGGATTACAAAATAAACAATAATCATAAATATCATTATTATCTTTCTTGTATTCTATACTATCTTCTATTGCATACCAAGCGTCCATCATCTCCTTATAGTACTGAGGGAGAAACTGAAGATCTTTCTTATTAAATCTTAATAAAAATAATTCAAACCCTGCTCTCAAACCACAAATTTTTGAGAAAAAATATCTACATGTTAACTTCCATAAAAAGTTTTTTTCATTGCACAAATATTTTGCTAAATTCTTCAGTCTGAAGGCCAACATTTTAACATATATATCAATAACATTCAAACCACCCTCTCTTTTTTCTCCAATAATCGTTTTGTATGCGACTAAATGTTTACCATAATTCCACAAAAAGTGTGTACATTCCCTTTGAATACTTTCTATAGCCCATTTAGGCATTGATATCACACTTAAAAAATACCACAGTTTTGACATAAATAATGTATTTATAACTACTGCCCTTCCTTGAATTGTTAACTCTCTTAATCTCCAAAAATTCAATAATTGTTTTATTTTCTGCACTTTGTCTCTCCAATTTAGGTTTTCACATTCTTGTTTGTTCTTTCCAAAATATATACCTAAAATTTTCATTACATTTGTTTCTGAAATACATAGTAAATCTTTTTCATGCTCCAATAACTTTGCGGTTCCAATACACATTATTTCAGATTTTTGTTTGTTGATTTTTGCACCAGAAGCTTTTCCATATAAATCAAACATTTTCAAAATTTCAAAAATAGATGTCTTCTCACATGTTTCCAGAGTTGTGTCATCAGCATGTTGAAACATCAATGCACGTTCATTAGACATTGGTATAGGAATTCCTACAATGCTTGTATTACTTTTTATATAACAACTTAAAGGTTCTGATGACAATACATACAATAATGCAGAAATAGGACAACCTTGTCTAACAGAGTTTTTAATCGGAAAATATTTGGTTAAAAATCCATTACTCTTAACACTGCTGTAAATATCTGTGTAGAATATACTAATCCATTTTCTAAAAATTGGTCCAAATCCAAAAACTTTCAAAACATCAAGTAAATAAACATGACTTACTCTGTCAAAAGCCTTTTCTTGATCTATTTTAATTATATATCCTTCTAAATTATCCATTTCAACCATATCTATAATATCTCTTATACTAATCAACGTATCAGCAATATCTTTACCAATAATACAACAAGTTTGATTTTCTGATACAATGTTTGGCAATACAAATTTTAACCTATTAGCCATTACTCTCGCTATTATCTTATAGTCAACATTAAGTAGGCTAATTGGTCTCCAATTTTTTAAACATCGTTTGTCACCTTTTTTCTTGTATATCAATGTAATAATACCCATCTTCATAGAATGTGACAAATGTCCTTGCATTTCTATCTCTTGATAAATTTTAAATAAAACAGACGAGAGTTGTGGTAAAAACATTTTGTAAAATTCAACAGTTAACCCATCTGAACCTGGACTTTTGTTATTTGACATTCCTTTAACAGCCTTATCTATTTCATCACAGTCAATAGCCTGTTCACACATGTCAACATCTGTTTCATTAAGTTTTTTGTCAACAAAAGATAAAAGCTTGTCCTTACTTTCACTTTCAATTGTAACTGAAGAATACAGCTTAGAATAAAATTGATACTGTAAATTTAAAATAGAATCAGTGTCATTCTTAATTATCCCCTCCTCATCAATTAATTCTTTAACTGTATTAGACTCTTGTCTCTTCTTTTCTAAATTCAAAAAATACTTTGTACATCTATCTGACTCATTTGCCCATTGAGCTTTTGACCTCAAAATAGCTCCTCTGCATTTTTCATTTTCTAATTCTGCCAAATCCATTTTTAATGCTTCATATTTTTCTATATCAGTGTTACTACCATTTGCAATATTTTGTGACATTCTCTGTAAAGCATTTTGAATTCTATAAAATTCTCTATTCTTTTCCTTTACTTTCGTCTTGCTATAACATTGTGAAAATTTCTTTATCTTATATTTTAAATTATCCCACCACACTAATAATGAATTATTATATAACTGACAACACTTTTCCTGTTCAATAATCTCTGTTATTCTTTGTTTGTATATATTATCCGACAATAAAGAATTATTATGAATCCATACACCTGGGCCTCTTTCACACACATCAGTGCTAAAGTATAAAACTACCATTGAATGATCACTAAAAGATGTATTTGAATACATAATATTCTTAACAAACATACGTAGATCGTTAGAGACCAATATATAATCAATTCTGCTTTGTACAAGATTCTCTTCAATAATACATTTCCATGAAAATACAAGCTCTCTTTCGTTTCTTTTTCTCCATATATCAATAACATGAAACTTGTTCATTATTTCTATTAATGCTTTATAACTCTGGTCATATTTATGATTTGTTTTTCCACATCTATCATCTTCACTAAGTGTGTTATTAAAATCTCCCATAATTATAAGATTTTTTGTAACAGGAATAACTTTCAAAATTCTTTGAAAAAACATTGTTCTTTCTTTAATATCATTGGGTGCATATATATTGATGATGTCAATAATTTCATCATTTTCTTTATACCTAACATGTAAAAATCTTCCATCAAAACTTTGAACAAAATCTACATTCGAATTGATATTATTCTTTATTAAAAAAGCTACACCTCTGGCTGGCGCAACAAAATTACTGTAGATGATTTTTCCGTTCCATATATGTTTGTAATTTTGAATTAAGTCATCATCCCAATGAGTTTCTTGCAATGCAATAATGTCGAATTTTTTTTCTTCAAATAATTTGACAACATTTTTCATTTTATTTATATTTCGTAACCCATTACAGTTCCAGGAGGTGATCAAAACCATTAGAATGAAAAAGAAAGAAGGTAACATCTCCATTTCTATTTATTTTTCTTTGCCTTAACCTTCTTTTTTACTTTCTTCTTTCTTTTCTTTTTTCCGGTGATTACCACCTCATTCCCGGTGTCTGTGTCTGTCTCCGAAAGTTGTTCCTCTGACAATTCACTACCCATCTTTTGATCATTATTGTGAATCGCTTCACTTTCTTGTGCGCACTTGTTGGGGCCTTGTGCGGTACACATTTCCTCTTGCTCAACGCTTTCTGTATTTTCCTCTATTTTTTCCGATGAGTTCTCTGGATCGATGGTTTTACTTACTTCCTGTGAAGTTTCTATTTCTTTGTCTTGAATCAATCCTGTTTCGGTCTTTTCCGTGATCTCGGTTTCTTTTTCCATAACGTCGACGTCTACTTCCCTTTCGTGTACCTCATCTGCTTCCATATTCGATAAGTTTTCTTCGTCCTCGACCTCAGAATTTCCACTACTATTGTCGTGACTGTGATCACTCAAGCGACAATGGCATGTGTGAGTCCATTCACCACACTGATCACACAAACTGGATTTACACACTCGAGCGTAGTGACCTTGTTGTTTACATTTAAAGCAGGTGAATTGTGGACATGCCCTAAATAAATGATCGCTAGCATAACACAGCGAACACACCTTTATTTGACCGTTGTGTATACATCGGTAATATTCTTTGCCGAACTTCAATGTATATGGGAAGGAGGACATATTAGTAGGGAGTTTCACCCTTACATACCTGGTCCCATCGGCTATGGTCGTGCCCGGGTAAAATCGTCTATTTATAGGCGATAGAATTTCCACACCCATTGTATTTAGTGTTTGTTCGATTTCACTATCTTCAATGTAAGCCGGCAGATGGAGAAAACTTACAATAATAGTAGATTGAACCACTTCATAGCACTGAAAAACTTCATTTCCGACCTTTATTCCTTCCAACAAATATTGTGTTGGTGCTTTTCCGTCTAGAGTTATCTCATACAAATTACCAGACTTTGGCACACATGCGTAAAGGGACCCAATACCACAATTTTCGTGAATGAAGTTAATTATTTCATCGGGTCTCACATTAGAGTTATCTTTGACATTCACAATAACGGTGTTCTCTTTACAATACTTTCTATCCTTGAATGGTTTCAAATTATTGGATCCGCCAAGATGGCCGCCACTCGACGTGGCAGGCATCTCGAACACTCTTTAATTGTTCAATAGTTTACAGTGTTCAAGTCAAAAACTAACAAAATATGAACATATATACACTATGCCTCCCACTAAAACGTAGAAGACAAGAATTCACTACTTACAGTTGACACAAAAGGTCAATTTATGCGGAGCCTAAATCCTTCGTGCTCACTACAATAAGCAAACCGGAAGTCCCCCTGACTCAGGCGAGAAACATACCACTAGACCACGGGGCCGCTCTACAAAGATGCAAATTATATGCAATCATGAAGTCACATACATGTATATCTTTATGTTCGGTATTGTCAAAATTTTACACAATCCATGGTGTTTGTTTTATTTAGCCTTAATTAAACAGTTCTAATAGATGTAATAAGAACATAACGTCCGCCGAGAACCTGTTTTATACGCAATAACTCTCTTCATGCCCCTGTGCTAAAAATAGCGACATGTAATACTATAAATACTAATAAAACAAACGGGGCGGGGCACTTTGAGAGCGGTGAGAGAGGTCTTAGGGAGTTTTCATATAGAATTACATTGCATAAGCTCAAATTCTTCTTGAAATATCGTCCGGAAATGATAGTGTTACACACAGACAGAATGTATAAATTTACGACCTTGAACTTTGACCTTTAGACCTCAAAATCAATAGGGGTCTTCATTAGGCTACAGGGAGTTGTTATGTAAAATTTCATTGCAATAGCTCAAATGGTTCTTGAGATATCGGGCGGAAACGAAGGTGTTATAACAGACAGAATTTGCTTATTTATGATCTTGACCTTTGACCTTTTGATCTCAAAATCAATAGGGGTCTTCTTTAGTCCATAGGGAGTTTCTATGCTCAATTTCATTGCAAAAGCTCAAAGGGTTCTCGAGATATCGTGTGGAAACGAAAGCGTTACAGACAGACAGAAAGACGGACGGACGGACGGACAAACCCAAATTAATATCCCCCACTTTTCAATCGGGGGACAAAAATAGCATATCTTGCTAGATCACTCAACTCAGTTTCAAGTGGGAATTGGGAGCTGATGTATTCGCTTAAATATTTGTGCTAAATCGCATAGGCATTGCGTTTATTGCGATTAAGCAAAAAAACCCAATGGGTTTAATGGCAATATGTTTGCGTTTAAACGCAAAAATAATGCATTTGATCGGATAACCATTGAATTTAATCACTATCTTTTGCGTTTATGATTGATTGACAAGTATATCGTTTTACGTCCAATTCGAGAATTTTTTACTCATACAGAGACGTCACCGTATGCCGGTGAAGGGATTTAAATTTAGACCTCGGCACTCGGGGTCATTGAGCAGTGAGGTTTCTTCAAGGCGCCAACGCCTACCGTAACACGGGACCTACGTTGAACGCAATGACAAATGCGATTTATCGCAATGTTTTTAATTTCATTTTATATTCATTTTTATTTTCATATTTTTATATTCATATGAAGCAGAATTTGTGCAAAATCTTATGCGTGAAAAGAAGAAAACACTTGCTGTGGCCATCAACTCGACATTTAGATATATCGACGACGCATATATATTGTCAATTAACAATGGTAATTTCCATTCCTACGTCGATACGATACATCCTGGTGAGCTTGAGATAAAAGATACAACAGAGTCTGACACGTCTGTTTCATACATGGATATTTTAATTGAAAAAGACGTTAATGGTAATCTAACAACCAAGCTATATGATAAACGTAATGACTTTAACTTACTTATGCAGCAATATACCTTCATCATCTGCATACGGAGTGTATATATCTCAATTGATTCTATACGCAAGAGCTTGCTCTACGTATGAACAATTTCTTAAACGAGGTAAATTATTGACAAGCAAGCTGATGAAACAACAATATCAGCCGTCTCGTTTAAAGTAATCATTTTGTTAGTTCTATGGTCGATACAATGACCTTGTCAGCAAATACAATTTGTCATTGAGTCAAATGCTGAATGACGTTTTTCATACTAATTGTTAGTCCATTATTTATACAATAAATTGAAAACGGGGTTTTCCGTTATTTCCTGATCATGACAAGGAACAAACGGCGGGTATGACCGGTCATCAGGGGATGCTCACTACTCCATGGCACCTGATCCCACCTCTGGTGTTTCGGAAGTCCGGACGTGTTTGCTCTGCTCTTATTTTGTATTGTTTAGGGACTTTGAGATTGAATATTGTTCGTTATCTCCATATCCTTCTTGCAATAAAAATAGCATTTAAAGGGTGTTAAACCTCGGTGGGAGGCGCTCAAGAATTTTTTTTACCTTGACAAATAGCATTGTCAATCAAGCTTCCTTTGCTATCAAGCTACATGAAATTTAATGTAAGCTGGCATTCTTTCAGGGTTACTCTCTAAAATCTTGCATGATGAAAAGATAATCCAACCGCAAAATTTTCAGACCTTAAATGTAAACTTATTTTCTTTTCCATGGTAATAATTTGCTATTTTTTAAAGATAAACCATTCTATATTATCCTATCTTTTGGCATGTTTTCTTTTTACTACATTGTCATTTTTCGGCGATGAATTGCGACAAAACCAAAACGAGTACGGAAAATGTGCGAAGTACTTAGAAAAATACATACTCATCTAGAATTGTCAGTTTCTATATAAAAAATATCAAAGAAAGCTATAGATTTATTATTCCCCTACCGGGAGGGGACTATAGGTTTCCTCTGCGTCTGTCCGTCCGTCCGTCTGTCTAGCTGTCCCCGTCAGTCTGTCCTACTTGGTTTTCCGCACTTTTTTCTAAACGCTTGCAGATATTGAGCTGAATTTTGGTATGTGAGTGTATCTTGTTGAGTTACAGATCAGGTTTGAATTTCGTTTTGCTTCATTGATTTTTGACAGAATTATGACACATTGAATTTTTTTTATAATGGTTTAATAACTGGTTTAATCGGGTTCGTGCTACGCTAAATGTTAAATATAAAGAAAAAGAATGAGTTGAATTTTCGTCTTTATGTGGATTATTTTATTAGGTTAAAGACATTCAAAACCTCAAAATCAAGCAGTTTTACCTTGGACATAACTTTTGCATATTATAAAATGACATCCTGAAGAAAAATTGTAGGGGACATGTATTGTTCATGCAATACTCTCAGAATGATTGTTTTAAAGTGGTAATCCCTGCGAAATGATATTCATGTTTTTAAGAACCTCTATGAGTTGTTCATAATTGTTCATGAATGGTTCTTAAAGGATTCTTAACAGGTTCATAAAAGTAGTTCATGAATAAAATTCATGAAAACATTCATAATTCATAGTTCATGAACAAATGATGAACAAATATGAATGTTAGTAATTTTCAGTTTAAAGAAAACAAGCTAATTCAGAGAATTCGTGTCCCCCGCTTAGGGAAAAAGTCGGATCCCCCTGACTGAATTTGTAGAATTATTAAATGTATACATGTATACTGAAGCATATAAAATACATGTATGTCAATATGCATATAAAGATTTGATTGCTTATTCTGTATTATGTGTATAGAAGATCCTTTTTGTATGGAATATTTATCACACTGTAATGATGATTTTATAACCTCATAAATTTTTCATTTCACATGCTGAATACTATCATTTAATAAAAAAAAAGTATTTAAAAAAGAAAAAAAAAAGACAGGTTCGACCGAGATTCGATCCCGGGACCTCTCGCATGCGAAGCGAGTGATATAACCACTAGACCACGGAATCGCTTTAACCGGCGTCAAGTATATGCAGAACTAAAGTCACATACATGTATATATTCATGTTCGGTATTCTCAAAATTTTACACAATCCATGGTGTTTGATTCATTTAGCCATTATTAAACAGTTCTAATAGATGTAATAAGAACATAAAGTCCGCCGAGAACCTGTTTTATACGCAATAACTCTCCTCATGCCCCTGCGCTAAAAATAGCGACATGTAATACTATAAATACTAATAAAACAAACGGGGCGGGGCACTTTGAGAGGGGCGAGAGACGTCCTAGGGAGTTTTGGTATAAAATTACATTGCATAAGCTCAAAATCTTCTTGAAATATCGCCCGGAAATTATAGTGTTACACACAGACAGAATGTATAAATTTACGACCTTGAACTTTGACCTTTTGACCTCAAAATCAATAGGGGTCTTCGTTAGGCCACAGGGAGTTGTTATGTAACATTTCATTGCAATAGCTCAAATGGTTCTAGAGATATCGTGTGGAAACGAAAGTGTTTTAACAAACAGAATTTGCTTATTTATGACCTTGACCTTTGACCTTTTGACCTCAAAATCAATAGCGGTCTTCTTTAGTCCATAGGGAGTTGCTATGCTAAATTTCATTGCAAAAGCTCAAAGGGTTCTCGAGATATCATGTGGAAACGAAAGCGTTACAGACAGACAGAAAGACGGACGGACGGACGGACGGACAAACCCAAATTAATATCCCCCACTTTTCAAGCGGGGGACAAAAACTTAATAATTCAAGGTAATGAATGTTCATGAATTTTCATGAAGACTAAAAATGTAAAAAAAAAAAAAAAAAAAAAAAAAAAAAAAAAAAATTGTCACAAACGATTGCCAGAAAACACTCATTACTACCATAATACAACTTTTGCATGCAGATGCAATTGTTGATCAAGCCCCTGATTTGATTGATAACATGCTTTTGTTTTGATTTTGAAAGTATGGGATCAGAGCCGAGTAGGGGAACGTAAGACGTTAAAATCACTATTTGCTACTCTATATAATCGATAACTTAGATTCTTCATGATAATAAAACTCTGTTATGAACTGTCTAGATGGGAGATTATAATTAAATTATGATCGTTATTTAAAGAACAGTGCATCAATATTGACAGCATTTTTTTTCTCATATCGAATTACTAATGTTTCTTCATCATTTAAATTGGTCAGCTATATTATTAATATTGTGCTTTAAATTATCTCATTTTTCACGACACAACTTTGTTCGACCGAATTTTCTATATTTGTCAAACTTTTAACAAGTTGTAAAAAAATGAAACAGACTTACAGTCTAGGAAAAAATTTCATAACCTTCGTAAAAACGTATCATTTTATTGACAACTAAATAATTATATCTCTTGTCCGTACTGTACCGTACCATTCTTGGGCCGAAAAGCTTTATATTTTGATGCAGTTATTAAGTCACATTTTTCTGTCCATCGTGTGTAAATGATACAGCACAGGCTGCATGGTTGTGAAGTAGCTATGAAATGAACCACATTCGTATTTTGTAGTCTATTCTCCTATACACTTTCATAGCTCAGGGTACTCAGTTTGAGGGCAAGTGGTTCCAAGAGATATTTGTTTTCCTCTGATATGGAGGCGGCCATACTTGAATACGAAACTATGGCTCAACAGGTATAATGTAAAAAAAAATATAAATTCAATAAATGATACATAACTTATATTGATTTTAAAAAATTAATTCCAGTGAAAGATCATTCAGATAGTCTTTGTTATTTTTTGTTAAACAAAAATCTTGGCAATTCGAAACTTTTTCTTAATTAGCTCTGCACGACATTTTTTAAAAGGCGCAAACTATGAAACGCGCGAGACGTTGGAAAGCGAATTGGTAGAATGGGATGATTATTAGCGAAGTCATTCTTTGTCAACCTTTGAGGAAAATAACAGAATACGAAAATGGAATATCCAGAGGATCAATTTACTTCATAACTGTAGATATTAGTAGTTAGTTACAAAAAATGGAGGCAATCGCTGAATCTGTGAGATATTTGTCAAGATGTTACTGTCTATTTGTATGAGTTTAGTTATGTCTTTTTTAGTGAAAATTTTGTCAAAATTTGTTATGAGTAAGGATTCAACAAATTACGTTACATTTAATAATTGAAGATTGAAACATTCATCTTGTTCACCTATAACATCTTGAACATGGCGGGCAAGGGAAACAGGCTAAACTCCCGCTCGCAATGTTTTAAAATATGGCAGTGCCTATGATGCAGAATTAAATGAAACAGATATGCAAAATAAAATAATTAAGTCTTAAAATTTCACATTTATGAGCATTTTCAGAAAATCTTTGTTCTTGTAGGGAAAAGAAAAGCAATTCACAGAAAATGTTGATGAGTTGAGATCGTCAGATTAAAAAAAAAAACTCTGGCTGCAAAAAAAAAAAAAAAAAAAAAAAAAAAAATTCCAGGCTCTTGAAGAGAAACAAAAGAAAGGAATGAAAATATGAATCGCAATCGATCAAAGGATCCAAGTAATGAATTTCTGAAAATTCACATGGGAAGCCACTAAGATTTTTTTATTTGACCACCTCTGCTCAAAATCCTTGAAAGCCCTTTAAGCTGATGCCCTAATTGCTGAACACACTTTTCTGCCAGACAGTGAGACTTGGATTAAAAATCATTCCATTTTAGGCATACACTTTGAAATATTCTGAATAAGGAACCCATTCTCCTCTTGTCCAAGTAAAGTTAAGGATTCTGTAAAGAGTCGATCGCGTTTGAATTGAAATTTTTCTTAAATTTACTAGGAATGAACTACATAATTTATTTATTATCGTTATCACTTATCAGAGTTGTTCACTTGAACAAAGATTTTGTTACCATGATTGGAAAACAAAAATTCTGTGAAGTCTTTCAAGATGCTATTAAAATATTTTCTTTTACAGTTTTTCATTTTGCATAACTTAATACATTTTTGTTTACAAAAAGCAAGAACATTCATGAATAGTTCATGAACATTCCTTAATAACTTTTATAAATTATTCATGAATAGTTCATGAAAATGCATTGAACCTATTAACATCATTCATGAACTTTTCTTGAAAGGTCAAGAATATAATTCATGAACTTTTCTTGAAAGTTCAAGAATTATTCTTGGTCATTGTGCAGGCATTTAAAAAATCCAAGTTTGTTCATGAACAACAAATTATTCTTGAATATTCTTGAACTTGGTTTTCATGAACAATTCATGAGCAGATTCAAGAATATAATTCATGAACTTTTCTTAAAAGTTCAAGAATTATTTTTGATCATTTCGCAGGGGATTGACACATTTTCCACATTTGAACCTAATTTGTTTTAGGCTCTACTGGTCAGAGACCAGAAGAGCTTATGCGATGGTAAGGTGTCCGTCGTCCGTCCGTCTGTCTAGCTGTCTGTCTGTCCGTCGGTCTGTAAACAATTTTTCAAAACACTACTTCTCCTACAGTTTTGGTCTGATTTTAATATAACTTGGCACACAAGAAAACTACACCAAGATACATAAAACAGTGCATCGGTTTTTGATTTCGATGAACGGTGTCGCCATGGTTACTAAAAATAGAAATTTTCTATGAAATTCCTTTAAAATGCTACTCCTCCTACAGTTTTGATATGATTTCAGTATTACTTGGCACACAAGTAGACTACACTAAGATACATAAAATAGTGCATCGTTTTTTGATTTTGATGAATGGTATTTCCATGGTTACTAAAAATAGAATTTTCTGTGAAATTCCTTTAAAATGCTACCCCTTCTACAGTTTTGGTCTGATCTCAATATTACTTGGCACATAAGTAGACTATACTAAGATACATAAAATAGTGCATCGTTTTTTGATTTTGATAAACGGTGTTGCCATGGTTACTAAAAATAGAATTTTCTGTGAAATTCCTTTAAAAGCTACTCCTCCTACAGTTTTGATCTATTGGCAATGGCTTCTTTTCTCATCCTTTGTTATAAGTTGAAACCAGTAGAGCTACAGTCTTGAGAGAGACTTTTGGTTTAACAAACAAGATAGAGAACTTAAAGTTTATGTAAACATAAACAAGACACGGGCCTTGTTTATGATTAGTACATATAGAAAATATATTTATAACAAAATGAAATTCGGCAAATCACTAGAAACTGATACTAGTAAATTGAATTTAAAATTAACTTTTTAATTAAAATTATCTATTATAGGAGTTTTATGAAGATACTTACTTTTACAATCTACAGCTGACTTTTACAATTGTAACAGTGACTTACTCCATTTACTAAAATGTAAAAGTCAGCTGTTGAATGTAAAAGTAAGTGTCTTCATAAAACTCCATATATAACACATATACAAATTTTTTATGGTCATTATTAAGACTAGTTAATAATTTGATAAAATTTGAAAAAAATTAGCTTAAACTGTGTCCATGTCACTTTGATTTGTAAATACAAATTGTCAAATTCTATAGATTAAACATCATTCCATTTATTACTAAGGTTCCCTCTAAAACGTAAGATAATGATTCTTAAATAAGGGTTATGTCTTGTGCTGAAGTTCGATTATATTAAGTTTTATTGCAAGAATAATGTGACATTAATTTGTGCGAAAAACCATGTGAGTTTAAAACGTGCGTTGAGCTGCATAGTGATAACATTGACACTTAGATTAACTGAATTGATAACTATGCAATGGCACGATAATGCAATGACGATGAAGAGATACATGTGTAGTGTGATAGCGCAAAGAGGATGATATAAAAGCGCGACAATGCGATGTTGATGTTACGATAGCACAATGAAACAATAGTGCGAAAGTGATGACACGATGGTACAATGACAATGGCGCAATATTCCACATCACGCTATTGCACCATCGTTATAACATTGTCGACCCATCGCATTACCGTCATCGCGCCATAGCTCGATCGTCATTGCAGAATCGTTTCATCGTTATCACATCATCGATCTTTTAGTCTATGCTCGATGAAGCTATATAGTGAACTACATGCATGGTCCTTTCTGGAGTCCATAGAGAATGGTCACATAAACAACATGCCTTTGATTGCAGCCCGGAGGACAGGGCTGCTCTATACGTGTACATACAAGTTTAAGTGTTGGGGTATGGGGGCTGAGGTGGGAGAATTTATTAAAGGTTTTCTAAACATTAAAAAGATTGTTAATCAGAATGTTTTCCTTCTATAAATTATGAGAAACACAATATATTTACTTCCATAAAGTGAATCTGTAAAAACATATATGTTTTTCATATTTATGTATAAAGTTGCTAATCATTTACTATTGATAAAAGACATGCCCCTTTTTTAGAACAAAGAATTTTACTTATCGCTTAAAAACGTACTTTACATAGTTCGTGTTTTATATTAGTAAAGTGAAATACATTTTTGAAAATAGGTGATGCATGTGTCTGGTTACAATTTATATTTTATGCAGCCAACATTTACTTAGTTAGGGAAGTGATAAAAATTAAAAGGGTATCTTTTTTTTCGATTTTCATCCGACTATGTTTTCAAAATATTCTCGACTGTCGTCTCCATCATGTAGATGCATGTCTTTTTCGCACATATCGAAGCGGTTTGATGATCAAGACTCATTTTTGTCCCCCGCTTGAAAAGTGGGGGATATTAATTTGGGTTTGTCCGTCCGTCCGTCCGTCCGTCTGTCCGTCCGTCCGTCCGTCTTTCTGTCTGTCTGTAACGCTTTCGTTTCCACACGATATCTCGAGAACCCTTTGAGCTTTTGCAATGAAATTTAGCATAGCAACTCCCTATGGACTAAAAAAGACCCCTATTGATTTTGAGGTCAAAAGGTCAAAGGTCAAGGTCATAAATAAGCAAATTCTGTCTGTTAAAACACTTTCGTTTCCACACGATATCTCTAGAATCATTTGAGCTATTGCAATGAAATTTTACATAACAACTCCCTGTAGCCTAAAGAAGACCCCTATTGATTTTGAGGTCAAAAGGTCAAAGTTCAAGGTCGTAAATTTATACATTCTGTCTGTGTGTAATACTATCATTTCCGGGCGATATTTCAAGAAGATTTTGAGCTGATGCAATGTAATTTGATACCAAAACTCCCTAGGACGTCTCTCGCCCCTCTCAAAGTGCCTCGCCCCGTTTGTTTTATTAGTATTTATAGTGTTACATGTCGCTATTTTTAGCGCAGGGGCATGAGGAGAGTTATTGCGTATAAAACAGGTTCTCGGCGGACTTTAAGTTCTTATTACATCTATTAGAACTGTTTAATAAAGGCTAAATAAATCAAACACCATGGATTGTGTAAAATTTTGAGAATACCGAACATGAAAACATGAATATATACATGTATGTGACTTCAGTTCTGCATATACTTCCTTCCTCGTAAAGCCACTCCGTGGTCTAGTGGTTATGTCTCTCGCTTCAAATGTGAGAGGGCCCGGGATCGAATCTTGGTCGGACCGTTCTTTTTTTTCTTTTTTTTTTTTAAATCCTTTTTTTTTTTACTAAATGGTAGTATTCAGCATGTGAAATGAAAAATTTATGAGGTTAAAATCATCATTACAGTGTGATAAATAGTCCATATGAAAAAATCTTCTATACACATAATAAAGAATAAGCAATCAAATCTTTACATGCATATTGACATACATGTATTTTATTTCCTTCAGTATACATGTATACATTTAATAATTCTACAAATTCAGTCAGGGGGCCGGGAGCCGACTTTTTCCCTAAGCGGGGGACACGAATTCTCTGAATTAGCTTGTCATTGTTAACTTTATTCATTTCCCGGGAGACAATTGATAGTTATATCATTGTTTTCTTGTTTTATTTAGATATTGAGAAGGATATGGAAATAACGAACAGTATTCAATCTCAACGTCCATTAAACAATATACAAAGTAAGAGCAGAGCGAACACGGACCTCCGAAACATCAGAGGTGGGATCAGGTGTCATGGAGGAGTGAGCATCCCCTGCTGACCGGTCAGACCCGCCGTATGCTCGTTGTCATAATCAGGAAATAACGGAAAAAATCCGTCGTCAATTCAGTGTATAAATAATGGATTAACAATTGGTATGAAAAACGTCAGTCAGCATTTCATTCAATGATAAATTGTATTTGCTGACAAGGTCATTGTATCGACCATAGAATTTACGAAATGATGACTTTAAACGAGACTGTTGATATTCTTGTTTCATCAACTTGCTTGTCAATAATTTACCTCGTTTAAGAAATTGTTCATACGTAGAGCATGCTCTTGCGTATAGAATCAACTGAGATATATATACTCCGTATTATGCAGGTGATGAAGGTATATTGCTGCATAAGTAAGGGAAGTTGACGATAGAAAAGTTAAAGTCATCACGTTTATCATATAGCTTGGTTGTTAGATTACCATTAGTGTCTTTTTCAAGTAAAATATCCAAGTATGAAGCAGAAGTGTCGGACTCTGTGGTATCTTTTATATCAAGTTCACCAGGATATATCGTGTCGACGTAGGAATGGAAATTATCTTTATTAATTGACAATACGTCGTCGATATATCTAAATGTCGAATTGAAGGCCACAGCAAGTGTTTTCTTCTTTTCACGCATAAGATTTTGCATAAATTCTGCTTCATATAAATATAAAGATAAGTCTGCTAATAACGGAGCACAATTTGTACCCATGGGAATTCCAATAGATTGTTGGAATACCTGGTCTCCAAAAACCACATAGATATTGTCAATCAGAAACTCAAGCACCTTCTTGATGTCAACTTCAGAGTACTTATGTGTGCAATCAGAATCTGTTTTAACAAAATAATTTTTCAAATGACCAATGACGAGGTAAGTAAATTTACGAGTTCCATTTTTGTTGAAGAAGCAGCTGTCAATGATATCAAACAGCCTGGATTTTAATTTGTCGTGGGGAATTGTTGTGTATAAAGTTGAAAAGTCGTAAGTTTTTAAGCTGTTGATTTTTGTAAAGTCTTGTGATTTCAAATTGTCCAAAAGTTCTTTAGAATTTTTAAGTATCCACATCTGATTTACACCACTTCTTGAATATATAGTTGTACAGTACTCTTGAAGTTTTCCCTTCACTACTGTCAATATTTTAGTGAGAAGTAACGAAAGAGGCTTGGTTGAACATTTACTGGAACCTGCAATGTATCTTTGTTTGTAAGGATTCTTATGAAGTTTCGGAATCCAATATATATAAGGTAGTTCAAATTCATTTTGGCTCTGTGGAATATTAAAAGTATTCAAAACTGACAGGTGATTTTGAAGAATTTCTTCCTTAGAAAGAGAAGTATGAGTATAAGTAGGATTACCACTTGTAGAATTAAATCAAAGTTCTTCTAGAATGCAAATAATTTAATCTAATGGATATTTTGCAAAAACAAGTAAAAATAAAAAGAAAAGTAAAGATTTATTTGTCTGGTAATCATAAAGAAAAAATACAATAAACTAAAAGATATACACACAGTAAAACCAGCAGAATTCCTGTTCTATTAGCCTCTAAGAATTTTTCTTTGAATCATACATGTACATGATGTATAATTATAAGTTATTATATCAATTCACTTTTATTTGTCTATCATTTTCTTTATATGAGCATTGAAAACAGCAAAATCACTATCTGTAAAATACATTCAACATTCATTTAAACACATATTACAGAATTAGTTTACCTTTCAATTATACATTTTTACAATAATAGAAAAAAAATCATGTGAATAACAAAGAGGGAGTAAAATATAGATTTCCCTAAATATTTAGTACTTTAATGCATAGCACCAGAGCCTTTGAACTAGTGTCATGGATTTCACAAATCTATAAAAACTTCCTTGCTCAATACAACTTTGTACAATAATATATACTCGAGGGTAGAGAAGATTTTTAAGGGAATGATGCATAATCACTTTAAATGATCATTTTAACGTGAATTTCACAGTCTTTGTTCATCATTACCTTCTCGAGCATGCATGTTGAGTAACATCTATCATTCATTTTTAAAATAAATTCTCGCTGATGAAACCCAATGATAAATTAATAACCCTAAGTATCTGATGAAATTGTAGCTCTACTGTTTACATATAACAAAAGAATCAGGCAGCATTAAATAGAACTAGAATTGTCCAAAAGGAACGAAATATCCCCCTGGGTTTTTTAGAGAAGGTGTCGAATCAAGAATATTTATGGACCTAAGAGAAGAAAGAAATGCTAAAAAAAAATGTGTACAAATATAATTGCTCATTATATTTTTTATGAATGAAACGAAGGTGCAGTATAATAAAAATGAATACGAAAGATACAGACCAGACACGAATTATGACCTTTTTCTGTCAGTGACCTTAAACTTGCATTAATGACCTTGGTTCAGAAGCATACCCTTAGGTCATAAGCAATTTTTGTGTAAAATGGGAATTCATATTTATCCATAAGAAATACATAGAGCGGGCATGATTTATATTTTTTGTCAGTGTCATTGAACTTATTCAAATGACCTTGGGTCAAAGTCATGACACACACTCATGTCAAAAGCAATCATTGTTTAAAACAAGAACCCTCCATGTTTATCAATAAGAAAGATATGGACCAGGCACAAACTATGAACTTTTTTCTTTCAGTAACCTTTAACTTGCACTAATGACCTTGGGTCAAAGACATGTCACACCTTCAAGACATTAGCAATCTTTGTGTAAAACAGAAACTTACCAAGTTTCATGAACCGAACATGAATTATGAAATTTTTCTTTCAGTAACTTTGAATTTAAATGACGTTGGCTTAAGATCCTAACACACCCTCAGGTCATAAGCCATCTTTGTGTGAAGAAGTAGGTTCAAGTTTTTCCAGAAGAAAGATATGTACCAATTATGAATTTATGAAATCTTTCTTCAGTGACCTTGAACTTCCCCATATGACCTAAGGTCAAGGTCTTGACACACCCTTAGATCACGAGCAATCTTTTGTGAAATGGGAACTTACCAAGTTTATCCAGAAGAATGATATGGAGCGGAAACGAATTATGGAATTTTTCTTTCAGTGACTTTGAACGTCTCCAAATGACTTTGGATCAAGGCCATGCCACATTCTTAGGTCATGAGCAATCTTTGTGTGAAGTAATAGATTCTAATGTTCCTCCGTAAGAAAGATATAGACAGGACACGTTTGCACAGACAGACATACAGCTAGACGGAAAAGATGATTCCTATATACCCCCAAACTTCGTTTACGGTGGGTATAGTTATGTACCTAAGTGTATTCTAGTAGTCTGGTATGACAATTTTTATTGATGTTAATCCAAATGTAGCATTTTGAAAGTATTTCTAAGAAAATTTTAGTAACCGTTGTAACAGCATTCATTGGAGACGAAAACCAATGCACTAAATAATGTACATGTACCTCACAAGTTATATTAAAATCAGACCAAAACTGTCGACGGGATAGCATTTTAAAGAATTTCAAGAAATTTCTAGTTTTAGTAATGATGAAACGGAGAAAATTTTCAGCCATAAAGTAACAAAAAAAATGTTATTGAATAGCAATCAGTAAAACCGATGTAAAGTTAAATCGAAACTTCTGGTGAAAACTGAAATAACGACAATTTTCATTAGTGACTACATGTAAAAATGCTTTTTGACTAAAGTAAATGTTTCGATTTTTAGTGATCTTACAACAGATACAATTACAGAACAGGTACTTAAAAGTTCTCTTTTATAAATTATTTCGTGCCTTCCGACAGAATGAATCTTAGTCGAAACTAGCTCGAGAGAAATGTCCTTTGTATATACGAGTCCGAGGTACAGTTGTATATAATAGATAGGGACGTTAACGAGACTTTTACTCGTAGCAATAAAAATACGACGTTTTCTAAATTTACAGGAAAATAGAAGATTTAAGCCAAAATACCACAACCCCTCATGACCCAGAGGTAATGTTTCAAATTTTGATTGATTAATTGTATAACTTGTTTAACGTCCCTCTCGTTCAAATTTTTAAAAATGGAATCTTGCTGCTCCTCATAACATGCACTTAACTTTGTCTACTAAAAACCAAGGAGTAAAGAATTAAAAGAAGAAAATTCATTTTCTTTATATCAACAAAGGGGGCCTATTCTAAAACCAGAACCCCTCACACTGGACTGATGAATTTACAATTTTGGAAGTATTCTTGATTATCATATGCAGGGTATGGGAATTGAGAAGAGATTTCAAAAATCTATGCATATTTTCGATATGATCAAAGAATAGAAAGATAGACCAGAGGTATGTTTTCCAAAAGAACTTACGACCAAGACTAGAAAGTTAAAATGATTATAAGATTTTGCAAAATTACTTATTCAGTTTAAAATTGCTAGGTAAAATATGTTTCTGTATTTCTTTTTTTTTTTAAAATCTTTTTTGAGATCAATAATATTTTTCAATTCAATGGATATTAAAAAGTTAAGGGCAGAACTTAGTTTGGTCCGTAGTCATAAATACTGTGTAAAACAGGCCCCCTGTCCTAATGTATCAACTTCATTCTTTAAAAAAAAATACATACACTGTATATAAATACTCGTATATATTCTTAACATTCTTAACAAAGTTTAAAGAACAGTTTTTCAAAGTAAGTGTACATCGATTTTCATAAATGAATCTTTTTTTTGACAAAAGGATATAAAAATATGACTAAACAAAAGCAAAAGTTGTTTATCGCATATACAATATCTCTGCATAAAAAACAAACAATAACAATAAACAAACAAAACTAATTTATATGGCAATTTAGGCAGACGTAAAATTTTCTATAAACTCTGACTATGGCGATCATAAATATTACTGATTGATTCTTTACTCTTTACAGTAAAAAATATTAGAATTAAAAAAATATTTTAGGTACCATATATTTTAATTATCTTTAAAAGACGTATTCACATATACATTTCCCTGGGATAGCATCTTGGAATTCGCATAAACACTGTCTTTTCCACCTACAAATTGAATAAATTATTTGTGGATCCTTTTGTTCAGGAAAATTAATAAACATTGCATAGAATAAAGAAAATGTTCTTAAATTTTGCAACATTTGGCGCCTAAGCAATAAATTTAAAAAATAAAATTAAAAATTCATTTTGGAGATCGACAGAACTTTTTTACTATCATAGATAGAAAAAAAATTCGTGGACATTGAACTCCCGATGATATGCATTATGCCGAGATTATAGATACGCATGATAAGATAATCGATCCGTAAAAAAACGTCACTAGTGCAATGAAATCTTTCTTAAAACTAATTAGTAGGAAAAGTCAACAAAAGTTACCTTGTTGCCTGAATATTTCATTCACATTTAGTTCTTCTACTTTTTAAAATATTTCAAAAAACATTCAGTAGATTATTTTTATCTTTTCACAAAACAGATTGATAAAGTATGTATCAGTGCTTTCTTGTCGCTATGGTGGATAGTACACCTACTCAAATTGCTAATGAAGACATATTAAATTTTTACAGGCCCTTAACGGAAATTCTGTACGTAGGTCTCTAAAACATGATTTTATTAAACGGAAAGTTTTTTTATTTTATTGCTTTTGTAATGATAAATACATTTCACTTTATGTTAGCCCCCTCATAAATCTAAGATTGTATAACAACAGCTGTAATGATAGAAGAAAAAAATTAAATTAACTCGCAAATGCGGCATATTTTTTTTGGCAGTGATGCAACCTTTCTTTTCCATATACCATAACAAAAACACATATTATTTAAATAAATACTTCTTGCGAAACATATTAGTGTTTTTTTTTTCAATTTTCAATGAAATTAATAGATTCAAGAGTTTTTGCTTTCATTATTGATTTTCAATATTTTCAGTAAAGATATGTTACCTTTAGGACTTGTAATTTCATACTTGCTTTCTTCTTTCTGGGGTTGTAGATCTGTAATGTTCAAAAATGATGTTCCGTCACAAATCATATATTGATATAGTAGGCTTCTGGTTTTTTTTGTTGGATTTTCTTTTGGTTTACTTATTTTAGACCTTAACTCTGAGAATTACTTACCCGGACATTCTGTTTTCTAAAATATAATAAGATAATTTAAGTAATACTCTGATAACTGAATAACATGAAATCAAAAGAATTTACAATAGATTCATTTGCAAAGTCTTTAGTGATAGAATTGTACATACTGTTTGGTGTTCGAACAGCAGCATAACCGTTTTCCTGTTCACGTCTATTCTGATTTAGCTCTTCATACTGGGCGCTGAATGAATCAATTTAACATTATCAATTTAAATTAACACAATGACGAGTCAATATCAAAAAGTACCCTACAGTAGCATACTGCATAAACATAAAAAAGCAATGGCATTAAAAAATACAGTCTTAAAAAGTAAAAAAAAAATTGAATAAAATGTAGCTGTTTTGCATTAAAGCGTACATTAATTATAAGTCATTAATTATATTCCCTGCATTTGTGTTAGCCTGCTAGTAAAACGTTTATTTATAGAATATGACGCAGACAGGGATACCTGATGAAAACCTTTCGCATATTTTAAACACATATTTAATCGAAGAAAACGGTAGAAAGTATATTACTAAAATATTTTTTGACATGTTCAGATAACTTTGAAAATTTAATTTAGTATTTGTATTGCCTCAATGTGATTGCGCAAACGTACGTATTACATTCTAACGCGTAATGTGATTAAGCGGCATTTCCGCTTGATCACTGTATTTTTATAAGCAAAAGCCGGGCATTGCTCCATGAGCAATGAGTCCAGTTATAATAAATAATAACAAATCATATTTAATCATACTAGACTTCCGATCAATTTTTAATCACGATTTTCATTTGGTTTACTCATTATTGAAATTAACTCTGAGAACTACTTTCCCGGAAATTCTGTTTTCTAAAATGAAATAAGACAATTCAAATAATATTTTTACAACTGTTAACAGGAAATTAAAAGAATTTTGAATATATTTATTAGCAAACTCTTTACTGATAGAATTGTACATACTGTTTGGTGTTCGAATAGCATCATAACTGTTTTCCTGTTCACGTCTATTCTGATTTAGCTCTTCATACTGGGCGCTGAATGAATTAATTTAACATCAATTTAAATTTACACAATGACTTGTGTGTAACAAAAATTACCCCAAAGTAGCAAAATACTGCATAAACGATGGATATGGAGAGAACGAACAGTTTTCAATATCGAAGTCCATAAAACAAAATAGGAGCAGAGCAAATACGGACCTCGGAAACATCGGAGGTGAGATCAGGTGCCATGGAGGAGTGAGCATCCCCTGCTGTCCGGTCACACCCACCGTGTGCTCCTCGTCATGATCGGGGAAAAAGCAATATCACTAAAATTAAGTTATAACTTAAAAAGGAAAGGGAAGCAGGCAAAGCTAAGTGACAGAGACAGTCGCGGCATTTTAAAGTTGGTGAAAGAAAACAGAGAGAAATAAATCAGACATAGCAGCCTTATTAAATGAAAATAGAGACTCTGCTATATCTAAACGGACAGTCCAACGAAATTTGTACAAACAAGGGTATTTTAGAAGAGTTGTTCGAAATCGCAACAGAATTCGCGAAGTGAACAGAAAAGCACGACTCTGGTGTAGGGGAAACAGATACAAAACTATCGATAATTTCTGGAACAGAGTGATCTTTAGTGATGAATGCAAAGTGGATGTGACTTGGGACTGATAACCGTGTGTTTATATGGAGAAAGGTGGGCGAAGAGTTGATGCCATGTTGTATCTCGCAAACTCCAACACCGAAGTTTAGCTTAATCGGATATGGGGCTGCATCACTTTCAACTGTGTAGGGATTGTGACTGTTGTAGATGGTAGCATTAATACATTGATATAATTGAAGGTCAACTTTGGCCAGTTATAGCACGCCATTTTCCTCGAAATAACTATACATTTCAAGATGACAACGCCCCTATTCAAAGAGCCCGAATAGTTCAAGAATATAAATTACAGAATAATATGCATTCAATGGTTTGGCCCGCTCAGAGTCTGAATTTGAACATTATTGAAACTATCTGGTTGAGACTGAAAAGAGAACTGGAAAACGGCAACGAAATATTCCTGTGTAAAAATCAGCTGGAGACAGCCATTCGATGTATCTGAATAAACATCCCGATTTATTATGTTCAGGGCTTATACAGGTCGATCCCAAGAAAGTTCTAAGGTCAAAAGGCTATATAACTAAGTATTAAGGTAAGAAAAAATATTCTGTAATTTTATTTCTGTTTTATTTTTCCGAAGCGTCTTGTTACTACGGCGGCCATTTTGAATTTGGACGAACACGTATGGCACATCACTGTATCTTTTACCTTGAATTCGTTAGATCTATAGTAAGTATTAAATTTTTATGACCTTTTGAATTGATTATTTTCAAGAGAAAAAGAAAGATTTCCCTGCATTTATAACAATATAACTGAAAATTCTAACCTTCATATCGTATGCATCACGTAAGATACTGTCTTGTGTTTTAAAATTAGGCTTTTGACAAACACATTGATGAAACTAGGACATCAACAGTCTCGCTGAATGTTATCATTTCTCCTGTTCTATGGCTCTATACAATGACCTAGACAGCAAACAAAATCTATCCTTAACTCGAATGCTGGTTGACGTTTTTCATACTGATTGTAAGGCTATTTTTAATAACTAAATTGTTAATGGGTTTTTCTATTTGCCTGACGGTTAATACACAGCCGATATGACCAGAAGTTAGGGGATGTTTGCTCCTCCCTGGCACTTGATCCCAACTGAGATGATTTGTGCTGTTTACTGGACTTTTGAAATTGATGTCTGAGTGTTCGTTATCTTCATATTTAATACAGAGTGTTTTGCCACTTTCGATTAAAGACAATATACTGCTTTCAAGACTTTAAATCTTTTAAATTTACAATACCTTCCAACTTGTAATAGATACACTACCTCATCTCTGCTCCAAGACCTTAAATCATCAAAAGAAAAATGAAAGAAAAGTCAAGTTGCACACATTTAAGAGTCACATTTAGGAAACAATATACATGTAATAAATTTGCACGTACCTGGTAATCTTGAGAGACTGTCTGATGCATTCATTTTCGCCCCACTGCGAAAAAAAATTCTTAATTATGCATACTGAAACAATCTGATTCTAAAAAAATTCTTCAAACATATATACAATGTATTTGTGCTAAAGCATAAGGTGAAGCATAAATACTAGTAATACTTAAATAAATCTTTAAGTCTATTGAAAAAAGATCGACTGATTGATACTGTACATGCATCACAAGATTTGACCAAAATCAACAGCTTAAAAACTTTAAGTTGACATTCAACAGATGTTTGATTCTTTGATTGACAATAGCTATGTGGATTTTGGAGACCTGGACTTGGAGCCATAAAAGTAAGTAGATCTCACTTTTGATCTCAGTCTCACTTTTCCACTATATATTTCTTTGGTAAAAGTGAGAATGAGATAAAAAAAATTAACTCGTCTAACTTTTATGGCCCCCAGGCCAGGTCTTCCATTTTCCAACAATTTCATGGAATTTCCATGGGTACCAGTTGCGCCCAGTTAAAAGAAGTGACCTTCAACTCGACATTTATGAAATATCCCGGTGAGCTTGAGATAAAAGATACCATAGAGTCTAGCACATCTTTTTCATATTTGGATATTTATGTTCCCCAAACGAAGTTGGGGAACATATTGTTTTTACTCCGTTTCTTATTATTATTAAGGTCTTCCGTCTCCAACGGAAGACCTTCTACTGATTCTGTTGTTTCTTTTCCACTATTATTATTATTTTTTTTTTCTTACCGATTTTGTGCAGGCGATTTCTCGAGAACGCCTCGACAGATTTTCATGAAACTTTCAGCAATGATGGCAAATCATATGAACTTACGGCGTTTTTTTTTTTATTTTGCCGTAGTCACTTCCGGTCGCGAGATACGGCCATTTTTCTTTTTTTAAAGTGTCATTTTGTCCGGAAGTGTTCTCAAAAACGGCTAGAGATTGAGTCTTGAAACTTTCAGGGATGATAGATTGCGACAGGCTCTATTGAATTTTGTATAAAGTTTTCGTTGCCGTCACGTCCGTTGTCCACCGGAAGTAGTTTAAAAATATGCAAAATTTTATTTTTTTCTTTTGTAAATGTTTCTTATGGAGGCAAATAGAGTGTCTCGAGTAATATTATGTCCACCGGAAGTTATTTCTTCAAAACCGGAAGTAGTCCAAAAAATGAGCATTTTTCATCGAAATTATAATGGATGATTCCTTAACACTCAGAGAGGAGTTATGGGTCATTTTAAGTACTTCCGGTCACACCGGAAGTGAATTATAAAGACCGGAAGTTGTCTGAAATTAACAGATTTCACTCTTAAATGTGTTTTCACGTGTTTTGAGGAATGGATATGAACATTTTTTTCGTTAAAAGTTGTTTTATGATCGTATCAAAAATCGAACGGAAGACCTACTCGTTGCTCGCAACGAGATCTCCTCTAGTTATTATTATTATTATTATTATTATTATTTTTCTTCTTCCTGGGAAAATCTTTTCCGTGAATGATCTTGTAAACTACACGTCCGACTTAGGTGAAACCTTTTTAGGGTCAGTAGGCATGTTATGTAGATTGGCGAACAAAGGTCATTTTGCGCGCACGTGCTTGCATGAGCGCGCACGTGCAACGCGTGAAAAGACCAAAATAATAGATACAGCCGTAACTTTTCTATTTTTTGATTATATGCTTTCATACTCATAATATAAGTATATATTAGTAGTATAGACGTGTTGACATGGTCCAAATAGCAAGATCTCATGCGCATGCACGTGCGCTTCGCTCTGATTGGCTGAAACTAAAGTCTCAATATCTTTCTTGTTTTTCGTCATAATCCTTTGAAATTTTGAACTCAGTCACACATTATGAAGATCTACAGCATGATATATAATAATTTTCATGAAAGCACGTACATGCGCGTGTGCTGGCAAGAGCGCGCACGTGCAACATGTGAAATTACCAAGATAATGGATGAAACCGTAACTTTTATATTTCTTAATGAAATTTTTTGAAACTCACAATGCATGAATAAAGTAGTAGTATGGACAAGATGACATGGTCAAAATTGCAAGATCTTACGCGCATGCACGTGCGCTTTGCTCTGAATGGCTGAAACTAAAGTCTCAATATCTTTCTTGTTTTACGTCATAATCCTCTGAAATTTTGAACTTAGTCACATATTATGAAGATCTACAGCATGATATATAAGAATTATCATGAAAGCACGTAAATCCACGTGTGCTGCAATGTGATTGGCTGAAACTTTACATGCCTATATCTTTCTTGTTTCTCAACAAAACAGGATGAAGTTTAGAATATTAATAGCTATTATGGATTCCTAATTAATATTGCTATCAAAATTGAATGCAAGGACGTGCTTGCATGCACATGCGCACACGCAATGCGTAAAATGAACAATATGTTTGAAAAACGGTAACATTTATATTTTTATGACTTTTTATTGATTTCTGGAATATAAAGATATGTTAATGGTTTAGACAACATGTCATGATCACTTTGCATGTGCATGCACGTGCGTTTGCGAACAATGCGTTAAATGACAAAAAGTTAATATCATTGTAGTTTTTAAAATTCTTTCATGAAATCCTGCTATACTAAGCATATTGAAAAAAGTTTTAAAGGAAATTTGCACAAAAAGGGAGTTGGGGAGCGTTTGGGGAACATCTGTAACGGTCCCCGTTACAATTAGAACTAGTTTACTTGAAAAATACATTAATGGTAATCTGTTAACCATGATTTTAGATAAATATGATAATTATATCTTTACAATCGTCAACTTCCCTAACTTATGCAACAATATTACTTCATCGTCTACATACGAAGTTAAAATTCATTTAGGTTCTTTGGGACATAAAAATATTCAAAACTAACATATCATTTTGAAGATTTTTTTTTATTACAAAGGGAACTATGAGTATAAATAGGATTATCACTTTTAGAATTAAATCTAATTTCTTCTAAAATACAATTTATATAATGAGCCTTACGAACGAAGACAATGTTGTTACCTGATTTGTCAGCAGTACGTATTGATCATGTAAGCTATCTAATACTTTTTTCACTACTGTATTATTGAGTACAGAAGGATAGATGGTTTTCATATTACGCATCAATCTTTTAATACGTAACTTTAACATGGATCTGATACATTGAATTCATTTTGAAAGAGTGTCAATTAACGTCTTCTTTTTCATTTCTAGCCCATGGCCTGGCATAATCATCAACAGAACCCATAATATTTATTAAATTCTGACTCCATTTGAAGCATTAGGGTTCCCTATATTTAGGACTTTTCAAATTGCGCGGATTTAGAGCCCCCCCCCCCCCCCGGAATTTGCAAAGTTATTAAATTGAAAAAAGTGACTTTGAACCAACCCCTAGAAAACGCAATCCCCCTCCCCCTCGAAAACGTACACATGTGTTAAGTTGGTATGAAAAGTAATACCGGTAGGTATGAAACATAAGAAGTCTATCCCTACCAACGTACCCCCTTCTCCCTCCCCCCCCCCCCCATACACACACATACACGTATATGTAATGAATTTTCACGTTTTGGACGAATGGAGCTGTTTTTTGCATGTTAACAAATTTCTGAGTTTGATTTTTTTTTCTTGGCTGGGCCGGACCCCACACTGGAATATATTCCTGCATCTGCGCCTGTAAGGTCCTCATTAATAACGTGCCCACCTTTGATAACGTGTCAAGCACTACTATAATTATAGGATAAAGAAGAACAAAGAAGAACACTTTTGAGGATATAAACATAGGAATCAAATAACAAGAGGCCCATGGGCCACATCGCTCACCTGAGTAACTTGGGTGATGCAGTTCTTACCAGATTCCCCCTCTTGCTATACCTATCATGCCCCACTACCCCCTTCCCTTTTATGATTTTAAGAATTTAATATCTACACTACCCATGCTCCCATATAAGTTTCAGCTTTCCTGGCCCAGTGGTTCTTGAGAAGAAGATTTTTAAAGATTTGTTCTACTAGTATATATTTCTATGTAAAACTTGGATTCCATATTGTGGCCCCGCCCTATCCACGGGGGTCATGATTTTAACAATTTAATATCTACACTACCCAAGGATACTTCCAAAAAACTTTTAGCTTTCCTGGCCCAGTGGTTCTTGAGAAGAAGATTTTTAAAAATTTGTTCTATATATTTCTATGTAAAACTTGGATTCCTTATTGTGGCCCCGCCCTACCCCCAGGGGTCATGATTTTAACAATAACAATTTAATATCTACACTATTCAAGGATGATTCCACATAAGTGTCAGCTTTCCTGGCCCAGTGGTTCTTGAGATGAAGATTTTTTAAAGATTTGTTCTATATATTTCTATGTAAAACTTGGATTTCCTATTGTGGCCCCGCCCTACCCCCGGGGGTCATGATTTTAACAATTTGATATTTACACTACACAGCCAATTGTGCCTAATGTTAATTTAGTGTTAATCTCAATTAACATTAAATTAACGTAAGCTTGATGTTAGTTAAATATTACTTTCGTGTTAAGTTAACATTAAAAAGGTTAACATTAAATTAACGTTAACTTTTAACGTTAATTTAACTTAACATTAATTTCATGTTAATTTTTAACGTTAAGTTAACTTAACATTAATTTCATGTTAATTTCTAACATTTAATTAACATTAAAATTTTAAGTGAGCTTGGGTTCTGTCTTAAAAAACTAGAACCAAAATATTAACATTAGATTAACGTAAATTAGTTAATGTTAATTTCATGTTAATGTGAATTTAACGTTAATTCTGTAATGTTAATTTCATGTTAATTAGAAAAACACGAGATTAATGTTACTATTCAAATTTTAGACCTAACTTCAAACAATACTTGCCAATCATTTTAGTGACAATTAATTAATTATTAAGATGTCCATATGTGGATACTCAAGACCGCCGGGGTTGGGGGTTGGCGGTTGAGGGGGGGGGGGGGTATTGGCACTTGTGTCGGAAATAAATTTTTAACCCCAATATATTAAGATAACAGTTGAGTTAATATTATACCATAGGTTCAAAAAGTATTTCCGACACAAGTGCGTGTGTGTTTGTGTAAGGTTGTGTTACACGTGTGTGTTTGGGAAAGGGGGTGCTCTAACTGTTAGCACCCTCTTCACCTCATCCATTTTTAGCTCACCTGAGCCGAAGGCTCAAGTGAGCTTTTCTGATCACATTTTGTCTGTCGTCCGTCCGTCTGTCCGTCCGTAAACTTTTCACATTTTCGACTTCTTCTCAAGAACCACTGGGCCAATTTTAACCAAACTTGGTACAAAGCATCCTTGGGTGAAGGGGAGTTTAAATTATTAAAATGAAGGGCCAAGTCCCCTCCAAAGATAATCAAGAAAAGACAAAAATAGGGTGGGGTCTTGAAAAAATCTTCTTCGCAAGAACCACTGGGCCAGAAAAGCTGAAACTTATATGGAAGCATCCTAGGGTAGTGTAGATTCTAAATTGTTCAAATCGTGACCCCCGGGGGTTGGGCAGGGCCACAATAGGGAATCAAAGTTTTACATAGAAATATATAGGAAAAAACTTTAAAAATCTTCTTCTCAAGAACCACTGGGCCAGAAAAGCTGAAACTTATGTGGAAGCATGCTGGGATAGTGAAGATTCTAAATTGTTCAAATCGTGACCCCCGGGGGTTGGGCGGGGCCACAATAGGGAATCAAAATTATACATAGGAATATATAGGAAAAAACTTTAAAAATCTTCTTCTCAAGAACCAGTGGGCCAGAAAAGCTGAAACTTATGTGCAAGCATCCTGGGGTAGCCTAGATTCTAAATTGTTCAAATCATGACCCCCTGGGGCTGGGCGGGGCCACAATAGGGAATCAAAGTTTTACTTAGAAATATATAGGAAAAATTTAAAAAAAATCTTTTTCTCAAGAACCATTGGGTCAGAAAAGCTGAAACTTATGTGGAAGCATCCTGGGATAGTGTAGATTCTAAATTAAACAAATTGTGACCCCCAGGGGTTCGGTGGGGCCACAATAAGGAATCAAAGTTTTACATAGAAATATATAGGAAAATTCTTTAAAAATCTTCTTCTCAAGAACCAGTGGGCCAGAAAAGCTGAAACTTATGTGGAAGCATCCTGGGATAGTGTAGATTCTAAATTATTTAACTCGTGACCCCCAGGGGTTGGGCGGGGCCACAATAAGGAATCAAAGTTTTACAAAGAAATATATAGGAAAATTCTATAAAAATATTTTTCTCAAGAACCAGTGGGCCAAAAAAGCTGAAACTTATGTGAAAGCATCCTAGGGTAGTGTAGATTCTAAATTGTTCAATTCATGACCCCGGTGGGTAGGACGGGGCCATAATTTGGAATCACAATAGGTTATTACAAGGGGGAAATCTGGTAAAGAACAGCATGGTCAAAGCTACTCAGGTGAGCGATGTGGCCCATGGGCCTCTTGTTTTTCATACATTCTTAAAAAAGTAAATTATCTAGACTTAGATTATAAGCTCTATGTCTATCTTTCAAAATGTCAACTTGGATTTGGATTTTTTCCGGCTAAAAATGGTCCGTGGCTTTTATCAGGATCGGTTTTATTTTTATCGGACGAAACTGTACGTCATGTTTGACGTCATCAGCTGAAATTGAAAACACAGGGAAGAAGGATTTATCAAGTCTCTGTTAAAAGTAAGTATTTTGTAGTCTTTTAATATTACGTTTTTGAGAGTTTCATAATTTCAGAGGTCCCTAAATGTTTGAACTTTATGTACAGCAACATAACGCATAATTACTCAACAGTCCTTGCAGGCTACTATGTCACTAGGCTGTGAACGACGTGCCAGATCTCTGCTATGTTGGATATTTGTATATATCAGCATTACTATTTTTATTAGGTCTATTTATTGTTCAGTTGGTTAAATTTGTTTGAACACTGAAGCCTCCGGTACAGCTGTACTGCCGCCCTACGTACGATACGGAGAAAATTCGAAAGTGAAAATAGAAATCGTGTACAAGTTAACAATAACCATCTCGAAGTTGAAGTTAAACATGCAATGTGAGCGATGTTTTCCCTGATTCTAACAGTTCATCTTAATTGGTTTCATCATTATCGAGAGAAAAAAAAAACCGATTTGATATTTATTTTTATTGTATTTTAAACAGCTGGAACTCGGTATCACATCTGACTCGCACTTCTGAAATGGATCAAATCGGACTTTGTCGTCGAGACTCGGAAGAACCCAGCTGCCTAAATTATAATGCCAGTGGAACACAAAACAGGTATTGAAAGTGGAACAAAATGTAAACAATTCTCACAGTATTGAGTAAATTTAATGACAGTGAAATTTACATTCACACACCCAACTGATTTTTTAAAATACCAGTTAAGTACTTGTCACTAGGCCTACTTGACACTTGTCAATATTTTGTTCAGAAATATTTTATAAGCATTAAAAATTTATTAAATCAAGATTTTTTCTTTTACTGCATATTACAGAAAAGATACTTGTATGCAAGACATAGAAAAGAGCAGACTACAGCCTCTATATACCATTCCTTGGTGCCTCCTTGAATTGATGTTTTTCAGGATAACCATGCAGGAATAAAGGTTATTTATGAAATAGTACATACATAGCGTATTCATAATTTTCATTTAGAAAAATTTTATAACTTGATCTAGAGTTTATGCTAAAGAGACAAATTTAAAGTCAAGTTGCTTTCACTGTACTAAAAGTTTGCTTTGAATCAGACACTGCACATAATATCATATATGTTGAAAATATTACATTTCAAATAAATGATTTTTAATTATTTTTTTTATATTGTAGGTTAACTCAGTATAAAGTCTTGCTGACATGAACATGATAATCACAAGAAAGTGAATATATTTTACCTTAAGCAATCTTCAAAATACCAGGTTTTTTTTCTGAACACATATCAAATATTTAAAACCATTTAATATGTCACCCCTAAATTTTTTTGAAAGTATACTGAAACACAATGTCTGTTTGCCATCACTGTTTAGTAATATATATATAAAATACATGGTTACTGTCTTAAATATAAGCGATATTTGGGCGAGGGTAAATAACGTGATAAAGTGCATTTATTCTGAACACATATCAAATATTTAAAACCATTTAATATGTCACCCTGCAACATATTTTTTTGAACGTTCAAAACTAGCTATTTTCGAAATTTACACATCTCTGCAGTTTGACACCATGGAGTAAACATGCAGTATACGTGACGTCACAATGCTTTTCAAACGTAATATATATGGAAGTATATAGTTTTTAAAAGCTATTAGGTTACCTTTATTAGGTCAGTGCAAGGGGTGGTTGCAGGATAAATGGAAGTATATAGTTTTTATATACTAGTAGCTTTTTAGTTCACCTGAGCTGAAAGCTCAAGTGAACTTTTCAGATCACATTTTGTTCAGCGTCTGTCTGTCCATCTGTTAACTTTTCACATTTTCAACTTCTTCTGAAGAACCACTAGGCCAGGAAAGATGGAACTTAAATGGAAGCATCTTCAGATCTCAGATAGTGTACTTGAAAGCCTCTTCAACCGGGGGGGGGGGGGGCAATGGACTTTCTGTCTTATATACTTAAGAAATAAGGTATTTTTAAACATCTATTCGGATATAAATATCGGTTGGTCATGACTCACAAGATTAAATTCCATAAAGCCTGAAGGGCTTTATCATGAATTTAATCTCGTACCAACCCGTATTTATAGCCCTTTCGATGTTTTAAAATGATACCATATTACTTATACATATATTACATTTGTGACTTATTCATACTTTATATTTGCCTGATCACGCTGTTTGTGGCTTTTGCAAAATGCAAAAAAATGCAAGATGCATTATTTTTCAAAACCAATGGCATGTATACAAGACACTGAATGAGTGTCGACCCTTTATGACGTCACTGAGAAATTCCGTTGAACATTTATCGATACGCACATCTATCACCTCTTGACCCCTGTAGTGTAGATTCAAATTTGTTCCCAAGTTTTATATAGGAATGCATAGGAAAAACCTTTTTAAAATCTTCTCCGAACTTATGTGGAATCATCCTCAGGTAGTGTAGATTCAAGTTTGATCAAATCATGACCCCCGGGGGTTGGATTGGGCCACAATGGCCGACCAAAATTTTTACATAGGAATGCATAGGAAAAACCTTCTAAAAATCAGAACCATTAGGACAGGAATGATTAATCTCATGACGTGATGTGGAAGCATCCATAGGTACTAAATGTAGATTCAATTTGTTCAAATCATGACCCCTGGGGTTAGGGTGTGGCCACAATGAGGGATTACAGACTTGCATAAGAATACATAGGAAAAAGAATCTCCAGAACAGAAAAAAATTGTTTTGTCGAATTGACATGATCTGCAAGTAGTAAAAATTTATATTTATTCAAATAATGCCCCGGGGATTGTGGGTTAGCGAGGGGTCACAATGGGAGATCAGGTAATGTGTTGGAAAAATCTTTAAAAATCTTCTTTTCAAGTATGGCAAAATAATATATGTATGCTGTATTGTAATAGTGACCTTTTCAAGTAATAGAAAATTCAAATCCCCCTCCCCCCAATAAGTATAAAGTAAACTTCTCAATACTTAACTGATCTGTTTTTTTTAGCTAACCCATGTGCTCAGGTAAGGGATGTGGCCAATAGACCTCTTGTTTCATTCATTATATTTTAGACAAATTTGAGTTGTTAATGTATTGCTGAAGTATTTTTATGTGCCCGGTATTTATATTGTTTTTGTCCTGTCTGTTTGTCTGTTTGTCTGTCTGTCTGTTGTCAACTTTAACCTTCGCCAAAACTTTTGAACCATAAGAGATAGAGACTTCATAATTGGTATGCTTACTCCACTAATAAAGTTCTTTCAAATGACATCAAGGTCAATGATCTTGTGACCTTGACTATGACCTATATGCTAAAAATAGCTTTTTCAACTGTTTGTCATAACTTTTGAACCATAAGAGATAGGGACTTCATATTTGGTATGCATACCCCACTAATAAAGCTCTTTCAAATGACATCAAGTTCCAATGACCTTGTGACCTTGACTGTGACCTATATACTAAAAATAGCTTTTTCCACTTTTTGCCATAATTTTTTAACCATAGGAGATAGGGGCTTCATATTTAGTAAGCGTACTCCACTAATTAAGTTCTTTCAATCAACAACAAGGTCAATGACCTTGACTGTTACCTATATACTAAAAATAGCTTTTTCGAACTTTGTTGACGCCGGGCGCATAGTGTTTCACAAACACATCTTGTATTTTCATATAATTATTATAATATGAATGTATTTGCCTCTCTTATTTTTCAGATTGGAAAAAGAAAGAAGATTTGTAGCATTGTATTGAATATGCCTGATTAAAAGTATTAATAGATGAATTGGTGTTTTTCTTTTTTCTTCAGAAAATTTGAAATCGGAGGCAATGCTCAGAATTTTATGAGATATTGTTGAAGGAGCTGATGGGTCCCTTTATCCTTTTGGATATATTCAAATTGAAAAGAAAGTGACACCATGGATGAAGTCAACATGCAAGCCTAGCTTTCTGCAGTGCTACAAGGAAAAGTGCAAAATTGATGAGCTTCTGGTGTACCTTTAGAGAAATAATTATGATTACATGTAGTATCAGTTAAGCTTCTGCTATGATGCAAGAACATGTATTTTTCTGGAAGAATAGGAAGGAAAATTCCAAAAAATACGCACACAATTTATATGCATTTTAACGTTAAATTAGTGTGAATTAATTAACGTTAATTTAACGCTTAACGTTAATTTAACATGAAAATAACATTAAATTAACGTTAATTTTTTAACGTTAAATTCATGTATAAGCTCGATTGAACGTTAATTTAACGTTAAATATTTAACATTATTTTCATGTTAAATTAACGTTAAGCGTTAAATTAACGTTAATTAATTCACACTAATTTAACGTTAAAATGCATATAAATTGTGTGCGTATTTTTTGGAATTTTCCTTCCTATTCTTCCAGAAAAATACATGTTCTTGCATCATAGCAGAAGCTTAACTGATACTACATGTAATCATAATTATTTCTCTAAAGGTACACCAGAAGCTCATCAATTTTGCACTTTTCCTTGTAGCACTGCAGAAAGCTAGGCTTGCATGTTGACTTCATCCATGGTGTCACTTTCTTTTCAATTTGAATATATCCAAAAGGATAAAGGGACCCATCAGCTCTTTCAACAAAATCTCTAAAATTCTGAGCATTGCCTCCGATTTCAAATTTTCTGAAGAAAAGAGAAAAACACCAATTCATCTATTAATACTTTTAATCAGGCATATTCAATACAATGCTACAAATCTTCTTTCTTTTTCCAATCTGAAAAATAAGAGAGGCAAATACATTCATATTATAATAATTATATGAAAATACAAGATGTGTTTGTGAAACACTATGCGCCCGGCGTCAACAAAGTTCGAAAAAGCTATTTTTAGTATATAGGTCACAGTCAAGGTCATTGACCTTGGTGTTGTTTGAAAGAACTTAATTAGTGGAGTATGTATACTAAATATAAAGTCCCTATCTCCTATGGTTCAAAAATTATGGCAAAAAGTGGAAAAAGCTATTCTTAGTATATAGGTCACAGTCAAGGTCACAAGGTCATTGACCTTGATGTCATTTGAAAGAGCTTTATTAGTGGGGTATGCATACCAAATATGAAGTCCCTATTTCTTATGGTTCAAAAGTTATGACAAACAGTTGAAAAAGCTATTTTTAGCATATAGGTCACAGTCAAGGTCACAAGGTCATTGACCTTGATGTCATTTGAAAGAACTTTATTAGTGGAGTAAGCATACCAAATATGAAGTCTCTATCTCTTATGGTTCAAAAGTTTTGGCGAAGGTTAAAGTTGACAACAGACAGACAGACAAACAGACAAACAGACAGGACAAAAACAATATACGCCCGGGATCTATCGATCCGGGCACATAAAAATACTTCAGCAATACATTAACAACTCAAATTTGTCTAAAATATAATGAATGAAACAAGAGGTCTATTGGCCACATCCCTTACCTGAGCACATGGGCTAGCTAAAAAAAACAGATCAGTTAAGTATTGAGAAGTTTACTTTATACTTATTGGGGGGAGGGGGATTTGAATTTTCTATTACTTGAAAAGGTCACTATTACAATACAGCATACATATATTATTTTGCCATACTTGAAAAGAAGATTTTTAAAGATTTTTCCAACACATTACCTGATCTCCCATTGTGACCCCTCGCTAACCCACAATCCCCGGGGCATTATTTGAATAAATATAAATTTTTACTACTTGCAGATCATGTCAATTCGACAAAACAATTTTTTTCTGTTCTGGAGATTCTTTTTCCTATGTATTCTTATGCAAGTCTGTGATCCCTCATTGTGGCCACACCCTAACCCCGGGGTCATGATTTGAACAAATTGAATCTACATTTAGTACCTTTGGATGCTTCCACACCACGTCATGAGATTAATCATTCCTGTCCTAATGGTTCTGAAGAAGGTTTTTCCTATGCATTCCTATGTAAAATTTTGGTCGGCCATTGTGGCCCAATCCAACCCCCGGGGGTCATGATTTGATCAAACTTGAATCTACACTACCTGAGGATGATTCCACATAAGTTCGGAGAAGATTTTAAAAAGGTTTTTCCTATGCATTCCTATATAAAACTTGGGAACAAATTTGAATCTACACTACAGGGGTCAAGAGGTGATAGATGTGCGTATCGATAAATGTTCAACGGAATTTCTCAGTGACGTCATAAAGGGTCGACACGCATTCAGTGTCTTGTATACATGCCATTGGTTTTGAAAAATAATGCATTTTGCAAAAGCCACAAACAGCGTGATCAGGCAAATATAAAGTATGAATAAGTCACAAATGTAAATATAAGTAATATGGTATCATTTTTAAACATCCAACGGGCTAAATACAGGTTGGTACGAGATTAAATTCATTATAAAGCCCCTCAGGCTTTATGGAATTTAATCTTATGAGTCATGACCAACCGATATTTATATCCGAATAGATGTTTAAAAATACCTTATTTCTTTAGCAAGACTGAAAGTCCATTGTGCCCCCCCCCCTCCCGGGTTGAAGAGGCTTTAAAGTACACTATCTGAGGATGCTTCCATTTAAGTTCCATCTTTCCTGGCCCAGTGGTTCTTCAGAAGAAGTTGAAAATGTGAAAAGTTAACAGATGGACAGACAGACGCCGAACAAAATGTGATCTGAAAAGTTCACTTGAGCTTTCAGCTCAGGTGAACTAAAAAGCTACTAGTATCTAAAAACTATATACTTCCATTTATCCTGCAACCACCCCTTGCACTGACCTAATAAAGGTAACCTAATAAACCAAAGCTTTATCCGGTCATTGCCCTAATAAAGCCTCGTGCATGTATTCCGACGTTTGAAAAGCATTGTGACGTCACGTATACTGCATGTTTACTCCATGGTGTCACAGTTTCCACTGCAGAGATGTGCCTAAATCTGTCGAAAATAGCTAGTTTTGAACGTTCAAATGTAACGAATATGTTGCAGGATAAACAAAATACATGATAATTGTCTTGAAATATAAGCGATATTTGGGCTCGGGTCGAAAACGTAAGAGGGCTCGGCAAGCCTTGCCCTCTATCACGTTTTCTTACCCTCGCCCAAATATCGCTTATATTTCAAGACAGTAACCATGTATTTTATATATATATTACTAAACAGTGAGACTGGCAAACAGACATTGTGTTTCCAGTATACTTTCAAAAAAATTTAGGGGTGACATATTAAATGGTTTTAAATATTTGATATGTGTTCAGAAAAAATGCACTTTACCTGGTATTTTGAAGATTGCTTAAGGTGATGAAATATATTCACTTTCTTGTGATTATCATGTTCATGTCAGCAAGACTTTATACTGAGTTAACCTACAATTATAAAAAAAATAATTAAAAATCATTTATTTGAAATGTAATATTTTCAACATATATGATATTATGTGCAGTGTCTGATTCAAAGCAAACTTTTAGTACAGTGAAAGCAACTTGACTTTAAATTTGTCTCTTTAGCATAAACTCTAGATCAAGTTATAAAATTTTTCTAAATGAAAATTATGAATACACTATGTATGTACTATTTCATAAATAACCTTTATTCCTGCATGGTTATCCTGAAAAACATCAATTCAAGGAGGCACCAAGGAATGGTATATAGAGGCTGTAGTCTGCTCTTTTCTCCATGTCTTGCATACAAGTATCTTTTCTGTAATATGCAGTAAAAGAAAAAATCTTGATTTAATAAATTTTTAATGCTTATAAAATATTTCTGAACAAAATATTGACAAGTGTCAAGTAGGCCTAGTGACAAGTACTTAACTGGTATTTTAAAAAATCAGTTGGGTGTGTGAATGTAAATTTCACTGTCATTAAATTTACTCAATACTGTGAGAATTGTTTACATTTTGTTCCACTTTCAATACCTGTTTTGTGTTCCACTGGCATTATAATTTAGGCAGCTGGGTTCTTCCGAGTCTCGACGACAAAGTCCGATTTGATCCATTTCAGAAGTGCGAGTCAGATGTGATACCGAGTTCCAGCTGTTTAAAATACAATAAAAATAAATATCAAATCGGGGTTTTTTTCCTCGATAATGATGAAACCAATTAAGATGAACTGTTAGAATCAGGGAAAACATCGCTCACATTGCATGTTTAACTTCAACTTCGAGATGGTTATTGTTAACTTGTACACGATTTCTACTTTCACTTTCGAATTTTCTCCGTATCGTACGTAGGGCGGCAGTACAGCTGTACCGGAGGCTTCAGTGTTCAAACAAATTTAACCAACTGAACAATAAATAGACCTAATAAAAATAGTAATGCTGATATATACAAATATCCAACATAGCAGAGATCTGGCACGTCGTTCACAGCCTAGTGACATAGTAGCCTGCAAGGACTGTTGAGTAATTGCAAATAAAACTGCACATTATCGTCCCTGAATTATAGGTGGCGCATGACACGTTTAAGTTCATGACTATTCGTACCTTCAATTTTAGAGAGTGTCGACGTAATTGCGACCTTGTAATATCTTGCTATTTTGATTAGATTTTGTAGATATAATGGCTGATTACGGATCGTGGGATTTACCCACACTTAGAAAAGAGCTACGGAAACGAAATGCTCGCATTTCCGGCCGCAAAAGAGAATTGGTTGAAAGGTAATACTTGCGGGCATCTTCTTAACCATAATTTTCTCTGTCGAACACGGAATCGTGATTAAGACGTTATCGGTACCTGATATTCTTTATAATTTCAATAAAAGTTCTTCAAAAGCATATTTCGTGTAGACTTTTGCGAGATTAATTACAATTTATACTGTCTACATTTTTATTTCAATGTCAGTCTGAGTCAGTTTTTTGACGCATGTCATTGTCAATCTCTATTAGGCGAAGCCAAAGGCTCTTTACGTTTTAAACCTTTATAGTTGAATTTTATCAATGCAGATAAAAAGTTTAAAACGTAAAGAGCCTTTGGCTTCGCTAACATAAATAATTCAATTAAGAGTGGACTTTTTAGTTATATACAATATTTGTAACATAATAGGCCTGCACTGTATAACTGGTAAATGTTAGTAACATGATGCATTTAAGTTACATATGTTGTATAGAACGAAAAAGACCATTCTTAGAATTATGTAGGCTTAGCTTACAGGCGCTTGACGTTTAAAACTTTTTATAAATTTACTGTTACCTGACTGCACTGCCTATCACCTAGTATAGGCCCCAAAGTAAAAAAAAAATTAGGCCTGAGAGAGAGAGAGTGAGAGAAAGAATCATGGATGAGAAACCTCTGTTTAAACCATATACATGTAACTATTGCAGTCAGAGACATTATACATTTATTGAATGAGTTCGAGGGCAACATGCGTTTTGTCGGACCCAAGGACCAAACTGTCTGCCTGAGGCCGTTAGGCCGAAGGCAGACAGTTTGGTTCGAGGATCGACAAAACGCATTTTGCCCGAGGACTCAGTCAATAAATGTTTTGTTATACCTTTCATTTCATTTTTTTGACATACATGTATTTTGTATTATATTCAGTGATGTAACATCAGGTCTGTCACTGTTTAATACCAACGAATGAAAATGAGATTAAGCTCCGCCCATTCTGTGACGTAAGCGGTCCAACATCTCTCCGAGCGGTCCAACATCAATTTTTTATGCCCGCTCAGCAAAACATTAAAAATGTTAGACTTTTTTTCGTATAGATTTGTATAGGAACAAATTTTTAAAGGTATAACAAATAAAATATGTCTCTGATTGCAGTACATATAAAAATATGTAACAGTTTAGTTTTTTAATTGTAAGTTATATCTATACATACATTCACAAGTGTTCCCCTTCAACATATTTCAGACTTCAAGCATATGACAGGAATGCAAATTTTGGTGCTACAGAAAGAGTAGAGAGAGAATATTGTATGCAAGTTCCTTGTTATGAAAAGTTTAAAGATATTAACAAAGATACACAGATAGTGGAAGTGAGAGAAGAGGCAGTGAAAGCATACCTAGAAAGAATGAACAAAAGTGTTGATAGCAATGTGATGTACATATATGAGAGCAAGTTTCTGAAGTATGTGAGACTCTGTGCTGAAAACAACTTTTACTACATCAAGGCAGAATGCAAGGCACAGATGAAGAAGAGTGTGTCATATAAAGTGGATGTGTGTGTTGATATGGATGGGTGTATTGTTGAAAGTCAGTGTGAGTGTGCTGCGGGTATGGGCCCAACTGCTGCGTGCAAGCGTGTGTGTGGTATTGTTCGGTTTACAAATGTTCAGTAAAAGTCTAGACATTGTCACAGAGGAGACATGTACGCAGAACCTACAAACTTTCCATCACACTAAAGTATACAAAGGCAGTCCAATTAAAGCAAATGACTTGCCTTTAGCAGGTGAAGTGGATGTCAGTTACGATCCACGACCCAGGGCATATCGGAATATGCCTGGATACCCTGATACCTTCAGAAATGTCTGGGTAAATCATCCTAACATTAGTGATTTGGCTGTCTCACAAATCTTCCCACTAGCAAACACCATTGGGTTAGAAAAAGATCATGACTATTTCAGTCATCCTTTGTCATACATATGGTTACAAAACATGAATATAACAAAAATTTCAGATGAAGATATTGTCAAGTTAGAAGAGCAAACACGGGGACAAAGCAAAAGCACCATCTGGCGTAATGAAAGACGAAAGAGAATTCACTCATCTAACTTTGGTCGAGTTTGCAAGGCTACTGATAAAACTGATTTTTCAAAACTGGCTGAAAATTTAACTAAGCATGTGCCTGAAATTCGTGTACCAGCTATTTTGCATGGTAGGTGTTATGAGTCAGTGGCGATAAAAAAGTTTGAGGAAAAATTTAATGTTAAAACCTCAAAATGTGGAATATTTGTTTCAAAGTTGCATCCTTTTATTGCTTCTTCACCTGATGCCATCTTGGACCAAAGTACACTTATTGAAGTTAAATGCCCCTACAATGCAAAATACAGCAAAATATCAGAGGAAACTGTCTCCTATTTACAAAATGTTGATGGATGTTTAGAGCTAGACAATACTCATGACTACTTCTATCAAATTCAAGGGCAACTCTTCTGTTCAAACAGAACATGCTGTTATTTAGTTGTTTACACATTGAAAGATCTCAAAGTTATCTCAATTCAAAGAGACCAAACATTCATTGACAGAATGTTGCAGAAATTAATTTCATTTTTTGACACATACTTCAAGACTGCTGTTCTTAAGAACTTTTATTACCATGACAACAAAATGAACTAAATTTTTGAAGTTGTTAACTATGACATGAATGGACCTTCAGGCACTGCCACACATAAGCATTTTTTATGTTGTACATAGAAATTTACATTGGTTACATGTTCATACATTGATACCTATACTCTATGTGTTCATTGTACATGTACCTCAATACATGTAGATCTATTCATATGATTATGCAACCAGTTTTAAGACTTTAGCTATACAGATACTTGCAACTAACTGAGAATTTTTAAATCAATAAATAAACTGACATCTCCAAGTTTATGGGTTATATTAGGGTATTATGTAAGAATAATGCACAAAATGTAAATTAATTTTCACCACCTTGTTATCAGTAAAGAAGTTCATTACATAGGCATGTGATTTTTTTTTCAACCAGTTTGTATAAAATTTTATTAACAAAGTGTCAAAACTTCCCAATAAAAATGTTCTAATATATTTAATAGTTTGGTATGACTCTGTGAACCAATCAGCTTATTCATTTTCATTGAACACAACATTATGCATGTTTGGGAACAATGCATTTTTTGAAATTACACAGTGTGAAACATACAAATAAAATTTCACTGGCCAATTTTGTCTCAGTTGTATTTAAGGGTGTTTTCAGAATTTTGTATGTCTTTCCTAACCCTATCAGCCGCTCAATATGAACTCTTTTGCTAGAGATTTTGCGATCACGCAAAACTGTCTTTCCAGACATTCTGTTTTTTTGTTTAAAAAATGATGGAATGTTTACGGTTACGTCTTTGGGAGCAAATAAATCTTGTACATTGAATCCCTTGTCTGCCATAAGAGAATCGCCAGGTTCAAATAAGTCAGCACTTAACAAAGGACTCCGTTCAACAAGCTGTCTGTCACTAGCAGACCCTCCATAAGCAGGTGACACATATGAAATTAAACCCCCTGGAGTTGAGCCTACGAGTACTTTGACAGTATTTCTATTTTTATACGTAGAGAAGGTTGCTTGCTGGGCAATGGGGGGTTTAGGTTTCTTTACAGGAATTTCTGTTCCATCAAGTAGTACTCGTGTAGAGGGGAATTTACTGTAAAAATCAGATGGAGAGAAAAAGGTGACCAGATCTTTTTCCGGCCAGAAATTCAGTTCCCTCCACTGTCTCGACATAAAGTTCACCCAAGTAATCCAAATATTCTCAACAGTTGTTTGTGATATTGAAAATAATCTACTTAATTCAAAATTGGGCTTATGTTGCCTCAACTTAATCAGTGTCAAAAAGAGCTGATTTTCAATGGACATATTTTGAACCTGATTATAAACATAATTGAGATGAAAGGCTGCTTCACCAAGACTATACAGTACATGTAAAAAGTCTGTGTAGGAACTCAACCCTGTATAAAACATGATGCCTTCATCATCATACATGAAATTTTCAATACACATGATTGGCAATTTTGCTGTTTGACTTGACGAATCTATAAAAAGAGGTGCAACAGTAGCACTTATATCAATATTATTAATATCACTAGGGCAAAACTTTTCATCCTCCACTTCTACACTGTTGCCCACTTCATAAACATTGCAATCATCTGAAACCATTTCTGAATTTTCATGGTCGCCTTTCTCCATTTTGGCACGGCGGGCCACTACTCTTTTGCTCCTCTCATCAAAATTAATAGATGGCGACTTGGTCCAGGGGAAAATGGAGGGGACTGCCTCAGGTTTTCTTTGCCTCCTTAGTGGCTCAGTGCCTATCAAATTATAAAAAAAAATTATTGTGACCTTAATAATAAAAATGTTTCGGAGGAAAAAGACGATATTTCAGATTTCAGATATTTCAGAGATGTTAAAATATTTCAATTCAATCAGATAAAAACTAATATTAAAGATATATGTATTGTAATGCTTATCGTGTCCAATGGTGTCTTCCTCATCCACTCATCAGGAGCTTCCAAGAGAGCATGACTGTAGAATGACTCTAATTCCTTGAAACATCTTGATGAATTATGACATAACAAAATAGCCATGAAATAGCAAACTTGGTATTTTTCAATATATATTTCACAAGTTTGACCACTCCATCGCATATTTTGATAATATCAAACCGTTTAATATCCAGATACTGCGCTGGGAATGGAAAAGAAAAGCACTTGTCAACATGAAAAAATAAATGGAGATAATAAGTAACACATCATGCAAATGAGAAAATGAAAAAAAAAATTAAATTCTTTGTCATATCAGCTGTTTCAGCGATTCGTTTCAGTGTCAACTATGAACATGTGTAACAAAAGTAAATAAAATATTGTTGTCAATATCATCAATATGCTTTGATAAGGTCTGCATATGATATAAACTGATAAAAGCATTAAATTATCTTTCTGCCCAATTTCTCAGTATGGCTTGTCATTTAAGGGAAAAAATTAATGAAGTCTTTCACTTTCGCTGTATATTTAAAACTATTTGATTTTGTTATACACGTTTCAAAATTCTCTTGTGAAGTTGTGTGTCCGTCGCGTTATTATTTCACAGCTGTTATGATTTACAGACAAATTATTATTAATTGATAAAATATTTAAATGCAACTACAAATGAAGTCATATAATCTTACTAACCGTGCTGTGTTTCGCAGGTAAAATCTTCCTCACGGAAGTGTTTGTGGCACACAACACTGAATGGCTGTGGCGTCCAATATTTATACGTAATATCGTCATCGTTTCTTCGAATGGCTCGAATCCACAGCTTTTTTATCTTCTCGTCCTTTGGGAAACTTAATCCTCCTCTCGTGGAGCAACCAGGCACGCAACAGCAAGTAGGCATTGGATGTTTATTTTGACGAACTTTCAAAATAGTTTAGTGACTAAGCGAAATCGAATCGAAACCGGAAGTAAATATGAACCTTAGCGTGTCATGCGCCACCTATAGTACAGTAAGGGGCAAGAACTGACAAATATTTGCAATTATGCGTTATGTTGCTGTACATAAAGTTCAAACATTTAGGGACCTCTGAAATTATGAAACTCTCAAAAACGTAATATTAAAAGACTACAAAATACTTACTTTTAACAGAGACTTGATAAATCCTTCTTCCCTGTGTTTTCAATTTCAGCTGATGACGTCAAACATGACGTACAGTTTCGTCCGATAAAAATAAAACCGATCCTGATAAAAGCCACGGACCATTTTTAGCCGGAAAAAATCCAAATCCAAGTTGACATTTTGAAAGATAGACATAGAGCTTATAATCTAAGTCTAGATAATTTACTTTTTTAAGAATGTATGAAAAACAAGAGGCCCATGGGCCACATCGCTCACCTGAGTAGCTTTGACCATGCTGTTCTTTACCAGATTTCCCCCTTGTAATAACCTATTGTGATTCCAAATTATGGCCCCGTCCTACCCACCGGGGTCATGAATTGAACAATTTAGAATCTACACTACCCTAGGATGCTTTCACATAAGTTTCAGCTTTTTTGGCCCACTGGTTCTTGAGAAGAATATTTTTATAGAATTTTCCTATATATTTCTTTGTAAAACTTTGATTCCTTATTGTGGCCCCGCCCAACCCCTGGGGGTCACGAGTTAAATAATTTAGAATCTACACTATCCCAGGATGCTTCCACATAAGTTTCAGCTTTTCTGGCCCACTGGTTCTTGAGAAGAAGATTTTTAAAGAATTTTCCTATATATTTCTATGTAAAACTTTGATTCCTTATTGTGGCCCCACCGAACCCCTGGGGGTCACAATTTGTTTAATTTAGAATCTACACTATCCCAGGATGCTTCCACATAAGTTTCAGCTTTTCTGACCCAATGGTTCTTGAGAAGAAGATTTTTAAAATTTTTCCTATATATTTCTAAGTAAAACTTTGATTCCTTATTGTGGTCCCGCCCAGCCCCCGGGGGTCATGATTTGAACAATTTAGAATCTACACTATCCCAGGATGCTTCCACATAAGTTTCAGCTTTTCTGGCCCCGTGGTTCTTGAGAAGAAGATTTTTAAAGTTTTTTCCTATATATTTCAATGTAAAACTTTGATTCCCTATTGTGGCCCCGCCCAAACCCCGGGGGTCACGATTTGAACAATTTAGAATCTTCACTATCCCAGGATGCTTCCACATAAGTTTCAGCTTTTCTGGCCTACTGGTTCTTGAGAAGAAGATTTTTTAAGTTTTTTCCTATATATTTCAATGTAAAACTTTGATTCCCTATTGTGGCCCTGCCCAACCCCCGGGGGTCACGATTTGAACAATTTAGAATCTACACTACCCCAGGATGCCTCCATATAAGTTTCAGCTTTTCTGGCCCAGTGGTTCTTGCGAAGAAGATTTTTTCAAGACTCCACCCTATTTTTGTCTTTTCTTGATTATCTCCCCTTTGGAGGAGACTTGGCCCTTCATTTTAACAATTTAAACTCCCCTTCACCCAAGGATGCTTTGTACCAAGTTTGGTTAAAATTGGCCCAGTGGTTCTTGAGAAGAAGTCGAAAATGTGAAAAGTTTACGGACGGACAGACGGACGGACGGACGACGGACAAAATGTGATAAGAAAAGCTCACTTGAGCCTTCGGCTCAGGTGAGCTAAAAATGGATGAGGTGAAGAGGGTGCTAACAGTTAGAGCACCCCCTTTCCCAAACACACACGTGTAACACAACCTTACACAAACACACACGCACTTGTGTCGGAAATACTTTTTGAACCTATGGTATAATATTAACTCAACTGTTATCTTAATATATTGGGGTTAAAAATTTATTTCCGACACAAGTGCCAATACCCCCCCCCCCCCCTCAACCGCCAACCCCCAACCCCGGCGGTTTTGAGTATCCACATATGGACATCTTAATTATTAATTAATTGTCACTAAAATGATTGGCAAGTATTGTTTGAAGTTAGGTCTAAAATTTGAATAGTAACATTAATCTCGTGTTTTTCTAATTAACATGAAATTAATATTACAGAATTAACGTTAAATTCACATTAACATGAAATTAACATTAACTAATTTACGTTAATCTAATGTTAATATTTTGGTTCTAGTTTTTTAAAACAGAACCCAAGCTCACTTAAAAATTTAATGTTAATTTAATGTTAAAAATTAACATGAAATTAATGTTAAGTTAAATTAACGTTAAAAATTAACATGAAATTAATGTTAAGTTAAATTAACGTTAAAAGTTAACGTTAATTTAATGTTAACCTTTTTAATGTTAACTTAACACGAAAGTAATATTAAACTAACATCAAACTTACGTTAATTTAATGTTAATTGAGATTAACACTAAATTAACGTTAGGCACAATTGGCTGTGTACAGACTGACGGACGGACAGACAGACAGACAGCTAGACAGACAGACGGACGGACGACGGACAAAATGTGATCAGAAAAGCTCACTTGAGCCTTCGGCTCAGGTGAGCTAAAAATAATTAATTTTCCCCGACATTTAAGAAAAATAGAGAAAATTCGAAAGTCTATAACTATTTCAGTTCAATTATTTTACTTTATTTGGGAGTATTGTTTGTTACATGTATACCTATTTGATATTTTCCTTTTACACTAAAATAAAAACATTTAGTCTAAGATTATAAAAGCAGACATTCCTTAATTGGAAAAACATTTAAAATCAAGGAAAATGACAATGTATTTGGCCTGACCTTGTGTATAAATTTAAACGGTCACATTTATTATAATGTGATGTACCATCTCTTATTGATATTGTCTACTGTAACAAAATCACTAATTACCTGGTAATAAACACAATAATCAGATTTATCCCTAAAAGATAAATACAGTTATTGAGAAGGCCGTTTATGGCTTTGTTTTTTGAGATTATAAATAGCTACAAAGTGCAAACCGTTTTCCGGAATTATGCGGTTCTATCGTTACGGTTCTAGGGTCAATAATACTTGAGCTTTGATGCGCATGTGCTTGGTCTTTTCAACTTCCCATCTTGTTCAGTGCAGACGAAATCAATGGTGTTAAGAAAAATAATCAAGTGCCATCGGCAAGTATTTTATCAATCGAAGAAATTTAAGTATGAAAATAGCGTAAAGTTATCATGTTTATTCATGTTGTATGAATTTGTTTAAAATCTATCGACTAATTCTTCAAAAAATGGTCATGTAAAACAAGAAAATTTTACTTTCAATTCTTGTTTCAATGAATGCATGTTTAAATATCAATAATAAGCATGATAAGTAATAAGAAAAATTCTGTCGGTTTTATAATTATTTGCAAGAACGATGTTATTGACTTGAGAGTGATGGTTCCTGAAGGAGAGGCAATATGAAATCGCTTTAGGCCAGACCCCTGCACGTGTAGCAAGACCCTCGGATAAATAATTTATTTATATGGTATAATTACACAATATCACCATTCATAGAAAAAACAAGGAAATTCGGATGAAAAGATGACGACACTATTGCAATGTTTTTAAACATATGTTGTAACTGTAACTTTGTTAAATGAGTTGGATATCTATATATAAAATTACAGACAATATTGCTTTTTTTTCTTCAAGATAATTAAATGTAAAACCATTGTTTACCAATTGGGTCAGGAATAAAACTTCCAAATTAAATAAAAAAAAATATTTTCAATTTGGCATGGGGCCTAATTTCAGCGTATGAGAAGGTACTGATAAATCCCTGCATACTCTTACAACAAGGAAAAATTTTGGAACATTAATGATTATATATTTCTTGCTAAGTTAATATTGCAGTTGGATCCAGCAGATGAAGTTATAATGCAGTTATATCTAGCTGGTTAAATTAAGCAACTGCTTGTGTTTAAAGATTGAAGAAATTAATGTGTTCAAGGCATTATATGTATATCAGTCTAATAAGGCTAGGGGCTTCAGTCAACAACACTTGGTGGGAGAATTTGACATTCACTTTAGATTTAGGCGTTCAATAAACAGTATAATGTAGTTTTGTTTGGAAAACCTAAACACTTGCCCTACCCAATTTTTGCTTGCCCTACTATAAACTATAATACTGTATTTATATTTATGAATATTTTTTAAGAAGAGAGACAAATATTGAGTACAATATGCAAGTCACTATGACCAGCTTTATATCTGTCTTACATATTGATTTGAATTTTGAGTCACTTGCCCTCGGGCAAATGGATAAAATTTCACTTGCCCACCATTACAATTCACTAGCCCCCAGGCGAATTTGTGCTCTCCTGAAGGGTCGACTCGCATTGTCTTTCATCAATAAGATATCAATCCCAATCTGACACCCAGTTTATAAAGGCCTCTTAGGCAATAATGACCCATGGCCTCCCCATATTTTGATGTAGGTTTCATTCCAATCAATGTTACAAATTTTACATGATTTATATTCAGTTTCTCATTGAACTATGATGGTCCATCAGGGTGGGTTTTAATATCTTGCAAAAATATGGTTTCAGCATTGGAACATAAAGATGAATTATTTGCTAAACTGAACAAAGAAATTGCATGAACTAGGTCGCATAATAATGGGTCCATTTGATGCCCCACCATTTCAAAGTTGGAGGTAATCACCAATATATCTGCTCCACATGGAAAGAGTATAACTTTATGAGTTCGTTAATCCCAAAATTTCCTCAATTAATTATTTATCTTCCAGTCAAGCTGTTAGCATATATAGTACAAAAACTTATATACATTTTATATGGTACAAATTATGCATAACTATGGAAAATGGATATTTCAAATGAGTTCAGGCTGTTACCAGTCATACCTGAAATTTTTGTCTTCTTGGTTTTAAATGTTTGTTAAATATGATGTTCACAAATGTTACTGATGGATTGTGCCATATTAAATATGTTTGCATTAATTATTTCAAAAAAAAAATCCAGTTTTTTACAAAGGGTGAAAGAGTATAGCATCAACTTTAAAAATGTTTTTCATTACTACATGATTTTATTATTTGCTAGAGCTCATGGTACAAACAAAGGTAAAATTTTATTATTTCCTTTCAAAATATTTCATATTCATGTTCATATTTCAGAGGTAAATTCTAGTCCAACAACATACATAGTGTTCTTAGGTTTAGGTATAAAGTCGGTAATCATTCAATTTACAAAAAGAAATACTTGAAATTCAGTGGAAATCTTAGATTACATTAAGGCGGCTTCGGTCTTTCAGTCTTGGCTCATTAGGCTAAGCTTTAGTTACAAAGGCCTTGCCGGCAGGTAGAATTTTACATGTTCAGATTAAATCATATGGTTAAATGTTTGGTGTTACTATTAGTCGCATCACTTGGTAAGGCTTTCCAGAGAAATGCATAGTGATCTTCAAATCTGGTTAACATTTCTTAGTGAAGTTAATAGTTCTACACTATTTCCAGAGTCAGAATGGGAATCCTAAAAAGATGTATAATTTCATTCAGACGGCTTAGGTTCAATGGTTTGTGGTGTCAGTTTTGAAACTTTCTGGTTTTATCTTCGTTGGTCACAGGATTAGAATGTTGATACAAGAAAAGACATAATAACCTTTTCAGAGTTTGTTCGTAAAGTTAAGGATTTTACTTGTTGTCAGACAAATTACAAACCAGGTAGTTGATATTGCATGTTGACATAATACTGTAATAGCTTTGATTGAAATCTTAAATAGGAAAACATTTAAGATTAAATGGGTTAAGATTTTCATGAGAACATTAGTATTGTTTTCTTTGAAGTTTACTATTCAGTTTAAAGCAGTTCATTTAAGCAGTATAAGTGAGATAGCAGATTCAATTTCTCAATTCCAGTGGAACAGATTCAGGCAGCTGGCACCTTGGGTAGATTTAATGTTATCCTTATCAAGTACTTATTTAATTTTGGAACCTTTTGGAGGACTGTGCATGCAATTCAATCATTTGATTGAAGTTAGCTTTTTGAACTTCACAAAAATTGCATATGTCAAAGCCATAGTTGTTTTCATGACTTTAGATTACGATTTTACTTGCCTTCATTTTGGCCACCTCCAGTAGATCATCCAGTCAACTCCTTCATTGTGTAAAAATTCTGACAGGTTTAAGAAGATTTAAATGTTCAAATGACATCAGAGGTCCTTTAACATGCCTTCTTTTACTAAAAAGTTTTATTGTTTTATCAATGGGAACACATTCAAAAAACACATGTACGAGCATAATTTACCATTATTATCGGTCTACATTTGCCACTGCAATTTTTGATCAAATCAAATGAGAGTCTAAGAAATGCACTTCATCTTTCTGAAGTTTTAAATCTACAGTAAGTTATGAAAATATCAGATTGAAGTTGTGTCTTTCTAAAACAGATCAGAATGGAAAGGTTTAGTTTATAGTTATCACTATCAGCATATCAGACTTGGAGTTGACTGTGTGTTTTAGTTTATAGGAAACTTTCTTACAATTAACAGGATGACCATTTATTTTGCCATATCAATGGTTAGGTACGTGAACATCTTAATCAGCACACCAGATTTGAAGTATTTTGATTGTACAAGAATTGAGATTTTTAGGTATTGAAATAGAAACTTTCAAAACACTCTCTTTTAAAATTGGGGTGCTACTCATATGTATTTGCCAGGCATCTGAACAAAAAAAAAAAAAAAAAAAAAAAAAAGGTAAGATGGGTGTTAGATGCATTATCTCGGACTTGAGTTGTTACATTTTAGATGTAAATAATAGCATTATTAATGACGGTTACATCATTGCCATTGTGATCATGTCATGAACAATGTTGGCTGCTTTTCTGCTCTGGTAATGTAATGGCATTGTTTGGCCATCAAAGTGATGAGTCTACGAATTTTGGGATTTGGAACTGTTGTGGCTTTATGAAGATGATGAAAAAAAAAAATGTGTTTGTGTATATGTGTAATTTGTGAATGATATTGACTTGTCAAAATTCGGCCGCTTTGATGGCGGTTGGATTTCATTATGTTTGAAATTCAATTGGCGCAATTTTGACAAGTAACCATTTGCTGAGGGTGATACTGTTATCTCCAGGTCCCCCAGCTATGATATGGTTTGTTTGATATTTGTGAATGCTATGCTGCCAAAATGCTTACCAGTTGTAAGATCGGCGCATAGGTTATGAACATGCCAGTTGCATGTTGCTGATGTTTGAATGAACATGCCAGTTGCATGTTATCTGTGAATGTAATTTGTAATAAAAGCCATGACAGTTCCGCCAATACAGTAAATTTTTGTTGTTCTTTAAATTCTATCAGCTAGAATAATGTGTTTTTCATTAGAAAATTTCAAAGGCTTTGATTATCAACCTTTATTGAATAGTTCTTGTTAGTATTAGGCATTTCGAAATAATCAGATTTATCCCTAAAAGATAAATACAGTTATTGAGAAGGCCGTTTATGGCTTTGTTTTTTGAGATTATAAATAGCTACAAAGTGCAAACCGTTTTCCGGAATTATGCGGTTCTATCGTTACGGTTCTAGGGTCAATAATACTTGAGCTTTGATGCGCATGTGCTTGGTCTTTTCAACTTCCCATCTTGTTCAGTGCAGACGAAATCCCCTCCCTTCCCTCCCTTAAATACTAGGGTTGGTCTGAATACTAGTATTTAAATGTATTTACTATTCAATGAATTCTTTCTGCTCCTTTTTCTGCTGTGTGTTTTCTTTCAATTTCAGAAATCGTCATGACTTGTACATGTACACCTATGAAGAAGGCCATCATGGACTTTGCTGTGAGAATGTGATAATCCTGACTGTTAAGTTACAATTTCAGAAATCGTCGTGGCTTATACACTGTCAGATGAAGAAAGTTATGGACTTCTATTTGCTGTGTGAATGTGATAATCCTGACTGTAGTGTTATGTGACATTTTCAGTAATCGTCGTGGCTTATACGCTGATGAAGAAAGCTATGGACTATGCTTTGTGAATGTGATAATCCTGATCTTTTCGTGTTAGCGCAATTTTGACAAGTAACCATTTGCTGAGGGTGATACTGTTATCTCCAGGTCCCCCAGCTATGATATGGTTTGTTTGATATTTGTGAATGCTATGCTGCCAAAATGCTTACCAGTTGTAAGATCGGCGCATAGGTTATGAACATGCCAGTTGCATGTTGCTGATGTTTGAATGAACATGCCAGTTGCATGTTATCTGTGAATGTAATTTGTAATAAAAGCCATGACAGTTCCGCCAATACAGTAAATTTTTGTTGTTCTTTAAATTCTATCAGCTAGAATAATGTGTTTTTCATTAGAAAATTTCAAAGGCTTTGATTATCAACCTTTATTGAATAGTTCTTGTTAGTATTAGGCATTTCGAAATAATATAAGAAGAATTACTCCTTAAAGCGTATTTTTAGTGTAGAAAACATCTGTTTAAAAAAAGTAAATGTTCTTACCTTGAGTTTGGCATTCTTTCTGAAATTAAAATTATAATAATTCTATAACCCCTTGACAATTGAGAATTAAAATAAATACATAAGAACACACATACTTACCATGACATTTTATCTGATATTTTCTGTTGAGAAATATCAAGACGATAAGTATTATCAATACAACACCCCCCAACGTGCCACCTATTATTCCTCCTATATTTGATTCTTTGATAATGACGACTTCTATGAAAAGAGAATATACATTTTATTAGTGTTTAACGCTTGATACCGTAAGTATAAGTTAAAATACTTGTCATATTCCATAGATTGTACTCCGTGTTTTCGTGATGGAGTCAGGTATTAAATTTACTAACCAGGAATTATCTTATACCCCGTCACTTAAAGACTATGTAACGAATTTACCCCACGATGAAACATTTACGTATTATTTGTTGTTTACCTTAAAATGTGTTTCTCTGCTACATGCTTCATCACGCTTATACTGTGCCTATTATGACATTTGTGTTCGTAAAAAAAATACATACACCGGGTATAGATTTACAACAGACCGGGTTTAAGTAATCCACCTCCACATGACAGACTTCAACCAATCGTAAGTCAGGATTTCACGGACAAATTAACATAGGTTGGGAAACAATATTACCTAGAGCACATCGTATCAAAGTATTATAATTTTATTCAGAAAAAGGTCATACCTTACGGACTTCCAGGCAAAAATTAAGAAATATCGCATTTTGAACTCAAAGAGTAAAGTTGATAAAGGAGATTATGAAACATATGGATATAACAAACACTATTCAAGATCCATTGCCCATAAAACAATAAAAAAATTATAAGAACAGAGCAAACAGGGACCCCCGAAACATCAGAGGTGGGATCAGGTGCCATTGAGGAGTGAGCATTCCCTACCAAGGGTGGACCGGTCACACCCACAATGTTCTTCTTGTCATGATCGGGATATGTCGGAAAAATCCGTCGTCAAGTCAGTGTATAAATAATGGACTTACAATTAGCAAGAAAAATGTCAGTCAGGATTTTACTAAATGATAATATGTATTTTCTGACAAGTTCATTGTATAGACCATAGAACTTTAAACGAGACTGTTGATATACTTGCTTCGTAAAAATAATTACACAAGGGATCTGTCTTAAAATATAAACTATGATTTTTCGAGCTTCAAACAATAATTTAGTAAAAATAAAATTCAGCTAATAATATATTAATAATAAATCATTTACAATTCATTTTAGTTTACTCAGGCCTTTTCGGCCTGATGAATAGGATGTTTCGGAATAGTATAAAGAAACGTTCTTAACCACTTTTTAAAAGCTAATTTTAGATTTGAAAACATTCAAAAATATAAAGTTGTAGTACCAGTATATTACTATAATTCATATTGAAATGTGACTTCTTCGGATTTATTTTACTCACACAACGTAAATCGCTAGTTATCCTTGAGCATTTTTTTTTGTTTCCAAATTATTTGCTCGCCTAGGTTTTTGACTCAGGAACAATAAGTACATGTACCACAATTAACCAAGTACCTTGTGTTTTGCAAGACTCCTCTTCTTCAGACAATGTTTTACCATTTGTGTTGATTGCAATAACTTTGAAGTAGTAGAGAGTACCATCTTTCAAGCCAGTAATTATAGCGTTCGGTTGTCTGAACTTTACACTTAATTGTTGATCGCCATCACTGGTTCTGTATGACACAATGAATGTTTGTTCTGCTCCTCCATCAAAACCTGGTGTCCAGTTTACTATTGCAGTTCCTCGAGAAACTTCACAATTAATGGATATATTGTATGGAGGGTTTGGTTTTCCTTATAAAAGAAGAATGGTTTATACACGTATATTAAGAATCATCTTTATAATAAATCAGTTTATCAATTTAAAAAATCAAATTACTGTAAAATCATTGATTTTCGTTGGCTCAAAATATTTATGATTTGAGGAAAAAAGGAGCGGGGGAGATTGATTTTGTGGTTGAACCCTAGTTATTTTCTCACATTTCATCGGGGGAATAATTCGTGAAGGATAAGGAGATAACGAACAGTATTCAATATCAATGTCGTCGCTCGCGTGGCACAGTGGTTAGAGCGTCTTCTCCAAAGTCGCGAAGTAAGAAGTTACTTAAGTTGTCATTGGTTATCTGCAAGTCTTATTTTGTTAAAACATTCTGATTGTACCACAGGTACTCTGAATGTGACAGAAAAAAGATTCTTGCAAATTGAGTTTCTGATTGACAATATCTATGTTGTTTTTTTAAACCAGGTTTACCAACAACCTATTGGAATTCCAACTGCGTTTATAGTAGACCAAACAATAATATTGTTTTGTGGACTTATGAGCATATATGGAAATATTGAATAGTATTCAAGATCAAAGTCCATAAAACAATACAAAATAGAAGCAGAGCAAACAAGGACCTCCAAAACATCAAAGATGGGATAATGTTCCATGGAGGAATGAGCATTTCCTGCCGACCAGTCACACCTGCCGTATGCTCCTGGTTCAGTGTCCTGATATAAGTGTCGCTCAGAGTCGCTCTAAAAATAGAATTCCAAAGCGGTAGCCTTGCAATTCGGCACTCGTATGATTAGACCTAAAATAGACACAATTTGTGTTTAAAATGAAGTAAAATTGAAACTTTTAAAGTTCCAAGACTGTTAAAGAATTCTGGTTTTATGAATATTTTCGGCAAATTCTTGAAAAATAAGTGTTTAGCCATTCGACGCTGTTGCATCGCGATCGGCATGTGGGCTTTCATGTGCATCTTCTTCTCATAAATTACATAAGAAGAAGGGAAATATATGACTAATTTAATAAGATATTTATTTATAGGCTAAAAAAACCTATTTTTGAGAACAAAGCGACATCAGAAGCGTACCTTAAACTGTTTAATGTTTTAAACATCGAGATCAGCATCCAACTTAATCAGCTGTTTGAACTTGAGAGAACAAATTATGATAAGTAAACTCGCAATCAAAACCGATCTATTCAGACTATTGTAAGTAAGTAAGTAAGACAGTATTTTAACAAGATAAATTAGAATAATTATCGTTTGTTTTGCCGATACGTGTAATGCAAGACACAAATAAGGTTAAATTATGGTCTCGCCACTTGCACCTCCGACGAGTATTACTTCAAACAGAGACGTATAAGAGAGGGACCGCTGACTCTTTCGGGGGACCTCTAGAGTTTTTCTGTTGTTTCAAACATTCTAGTTCCGAATGAAAAATCATCTTCCGATTTTCGCAGCGCCCTCACCGGGAGGCATAGAAACTATAAACAGTATGGCGTTTCATCAAAAGAATGGGTAGTAAACATCGCTTCCACATAAGTTTTTACTTTCTGGCCCAGTGGTTCTTACAAAGAAATTTTTTTCAAGACCACACCCTATTTTTGTCTCTTCTTGATTATCTCCCATTCGGAGGGAACTTGGCATTTCATTTTACTAATATAAACTCCCCTTCACCCAAGGAGGCTAGCTTTGTACTAGGCTTGGTTAAAATTGCATCGGAGGTTCTTGAGAAGAAGTTGAAAATGTGACAAGTTTAGACGGACGGACAAAATGTGATCAGAAAAGCTCTCTTGAGCCTTAAAACTAGGTGTTCAAAAAATACAAAAATATACATTAGATAAGTGTAAGTTAGATTTATTGTCATACATTTAGGCAGTGTACATTTACATGAAGTATGCATCACATTGAAATTTGAAATGTTAATCACACATTTCTTTACTCAGAATTTACAGTCCAAGGAGTGGGAAAATATTTGGAAAGAAATGTAGTGGTGGATCTAGAGGGAGTTGGGGGAAGTCAATATCTTCTAAGAAAGAGCGAGGAGCGCCACATATTTCATATTTGTTGCGTTTTTATTTAAGTAAAACTAAAGCTTACATGTAGTTTAAATTTTAGTTCTGTACTTTTATGTAAAAACTACTTAAACATGAAACTTCCACCAGAGCAGTTCGTTTACAATTTATGTACCAAACTGAGTGCAGAGACGCAGAGGTCTATAGACTGTTTGCTTATACATATAATATAATATTGTACATGCATTATGCATTATGCATGAAGAGAATCGGCAATGTGGCATGCAAGTGTTTCATGTCATGAGGATATTTAAATAGATAACGTTAGATATAAGAAATTTTAAAAACAGGTCACGCAAATTTCATTTTCTAATTACTTTATCAATGGAATAATTAATTGGTTTGCGGCCGATTTTTGACGCTTGCGTCAAAATATGTTTCTTGTTGTGGTTTTAAAGTGCTGAAAAGTCTTTCCCTTTTCTTGTAAACAAAGACTTATATGGATTGTCTCTATGAATGTTAAGGTATTAATATTCTCTGTTATAAATTTAAGATTGAGCAGTTTTCAATCAGTTTTCATCATACAAGTAGTTTTTGGTTAGAATTAAGGTTCTGTTCACATTGGTTCATCATTTGTTCAATGATGATCCATGATAGGTTACATTCAGTAAGATATGTCGATTTACCCAAATGGACCTAAATGGAGACCCAAATGGACTTAATTTATAATAAGTAATAAAATAATTATTTATAGTGATGTTTCATTGTCTTTTGAAAGTGGGGGGGGGGGGGGGGGGGCAACCGACCTTTCAATGAACATTTTCAAATTGTAAAAAGTTATGTCTGGAAAATAGTAGGGGGAGCAAGCCTACGTGCCTGATTTACTCAAAAAGAATATAACTTTGTGAAATTTTCGGATTGGTAAACTTATATATTTTGAAATAATTTGCTTAGATGTAATGAATAATGTACGTTTTTTTGGTACAATAATTTGAATGTGTGTCATAAACATAAAACACATTTAACATAATTTATTTCAATAGCCATTATTCTGAATATTCAACAATATAAATACATTTGTATCTAAATGCAAAATTAAATAATTCTATTTTACATGTATAGATGCATTTTAGTTTTGATAGAAAGTCTACAGAAGTCCAGTCGGGTCACCATTCTGGTAAATCGATGCGCCGTTCAGTAAGATGCAATGTCATTGAAATATTGTTAAGGATGGGATAGACAGTTCATTTTCATTACAGTGATATTAAACTTAGATTTTAAACTGGAGACATCTATCAGTGTCTAGAGTCCATACACAATAATTATATATCATACAAAAAGATACAAAAAGATGAAACCAGATAGTACAGTGAAAAAAGAATCATATTGCATACGCACTACAATGCTAGACAAGCTACTTGTAAGACAACTCTCAGTTAAAGGAACTTGCCCAGTATTTGAAGACAAAATTGCTTAATTTGGTAGATATTTTATGCTGCTACTTAAGCAAAAATTGACATCATATTTTATGGGGGAAAAATCAGAGATTTCTATATATTGGTCACTTGGTAGCTTACATTTTGGAATGACTTAATGCTGTTTAAATGCAGTACATGCATTTGTAAATCTGTTACGAAATGCAGTGTAACTTATGTTCCATATATACTAGAGGGCTGATATTATGACAAATATATTAGATGTTTAATGTACTGTAAAGATCAAGGTCATATATCAAGAGGTTAAGATAATTATAAAAGTGAAAAATAAAATATTGTGATGAAATATCTGAAACTACCAGTTCAATTATCCTTATTTTGACATAATTTATTCTGGGACCCATTGGATTCATTCTGTTGATTTTTTGTAAAAATTGATTATACAATTTCTCATGAGATAACTTTATGTGTAGCATAGTTACTCGTGAATTATTTTCAATTCTGACACTATGTATGTTCTATTTTTCCATAATATCTTATTCAAATTTACCAGTATCACTATAACTTATTGAATTCAAGAACCAGTGTTACAAATGTTGTTTTTATAAACAGCATCATGCAAGTTTTCAAATAATTAATTGATAATGTTGAAAAAAGTTGAATGTCTGATTTCACAATTTTCTTACAGGTGTCTAATAGGCCATATTTCAAGCTATGTGGACAAAATGTGTGTTTGAATTTCTTTCAGATCGTATAAAGAAGAGATTTTGTATCCTAGAGCAAAAGATCAATTTACAAGAAAATTTGAATTTGGGAAAAATTGACCTATCTATTTTTTACCACCTTAAATCAAATTTGAAATCCATTTTAAATTACTATAAAATCCAAATAATTCATTAGTTTGTACACATGTTGTAAGTGTTCAATGACAGATTGACAATTGTTTAAGATATTCGAGAAATTTTAGCCTGACATTCAATTGAATGGCTTGATCAAATAAAATTTCTCTTAAAATACTTTCTTTCCCACTGTACTAACATTTATTATTTTTTTTGCTAAACATTATTCTATAAAAAAGTGAATACAATACAAATATAAGAAAATGAGTATTGCTAGGGCATAATGCTGAGAGTAGGAGAAATTTCTCTCTAATGATCATATGTCCCCTTCGGATTTTTTCCCTTTGAATGGAAGAGGAGAAAAACGATGCAGACCAGACTTGGATTCAAACCGTGCCCCCCAGAATCTCCGGTCAGGCGCCCAAAAAACCAACTGAGCTATCCTGCCACTGGCGATCGAACTGGGCTGACTGCCACATTCCTCCCTTCTTAAAGGTCTTTGGTTTAAACACCCCAGCCCATGCTCATCACTGGCAGGCCTCTCACTTAGCAGTTCCAGGGCATGGCACGTCACCAAATGTAACTAAGCCCTACCTCTTTGCCATACAACACACTATCATTGGATTATCTCTAAACTTGTTGATGTTTGCTGAAATCTATATTTTAACCGTGAATGAAAAGTTGTGTAAGTTTTAGACGCTAATTAGGTAACATCAATAATACCCGCCTTACTGAAAGACCAAGGTTGACTGAGAATTTTACTATCATGACCAAATCTAAAGTTTTTTGTGATGTATAGAACTACAGATTAACAGAAGGACAGACGAATGAGATTTAATGTCCCCCCGCTTTTGCAAAGGCGGGGAAAATAATATACATGTATTTGAAAGGTTTATAGAATAAGAGAACTGTATCAGAACATTTTTTATTACACAAAAAGAACTTTCATAGTTTTAATGATAGGTTGACTTATATATAATAGATGAATAAAAAAGAGATTGATTGATTATATACTGTTTAACGTCCCTCTCCAGAATATTTCACTGATAAAGAGACGTCACCATTGCCGGTGAAGGGCTGCAAATTTAGGCCTATGCTCGGCACTTACGGCCTTTGAGCAGGGAGGGATCTTTATCGTGCCACACCTGCTGTGATACGGGGCCTCGGTTTATACGGTCTCATCCGAAGGACCGCCCCATTTAGTCGCCTTTTACGACAAGCAAGGGAGTAGTGAGGACCTATTCTAACCCGGATCCCCAGAGAAAAAAATACCTTTTTAATTTTCTTCAAAGGCCAAGATAGGCCAGTGTGAGAGGTATGAATAGAATATGAAATACATGTAAAAGATATTTTATTGTTAATAGTTTCATGATAAACTGGGAACAGACAGATACTAAACCAATTATTTTGATGATCCTAGTGATACCATTTTTCTTGCTTTTGGGCAACATTTTAAGTTTTATTTTTCAGTTAATGGATATTCTAAATTGCTGAGTATAGGCAAGGGGGAATGTACAGTCAGGGGGTAGTTCATAGGAAATGGGAATCTAGAGTAAGAGGGTAGTTCAGAGGCAAGGTGGAGTCTATAGGTGTTGGCACGAAAAAGACCCCTCACAGTCAGGGGGTACTTCATAGTCAAGGTAGAGTCTGCAGTCAGGGGTAATTCACAGTCAAGATGGAGTCTATAGTCAGGGGGTAGTTCACAGTCAATGGGTAGATCACAGTCAAGATGGATGTACAGTCAGTGGGTAGTTCACAGTCAAGGGGTAGTTAACGATCGAGGGAAGTGTAAAGTTTTAGGGGTTGTTCATAGTCAAGGTGGAGTCCACAGTCAGGGGTATTCATAGTCAAGGTGGAGTCTACAGTCAGATGTAGTTCACAGTCAAGGTGGAGTCTACGATCAGGGGGTAGTTCATAGGCAAAGGGGGAGTCTACAGTTAGGGGGTTGTTCAGAGGCAAGGTGGAGTCTACAGTCAGGGGTAATTCACAGTCAAGGTGGAGTCTACAGTCAGGGGGTTGTTCATAGGCATGGTGGAGTCTACAGTTTGGGGGAAGTTCATAGTCAAGAAGAAGTCTACAGTCAGGGGTAGTTTACAGTCAAGGTGGAGTCTACAGTCAGGTGGTCGTTCATAGTCAAGGTGGAGTTTACAGCCTGGTGGTAGTTCATAGTCAAAGTGGAATCTACAGTCAGTAGTCGTTCACAGTCAAGGTGGAGTCTACAGTCAGGTGGTAGTTAATAGTTAAGGTGGAGTTAACAGTCAGGGGTAGTTCACAGTCAAGGTGAAGTCTACAGCCAGGTGGTAGTTCATAGTCAAGGTGGAGTCTACAGTCAGGGGTTGTTCACAATCAAGGTGGAGTTTATGATTTATGTTTTATAGGTTAGATATGGTGCTGTGCGTAACATCAAATCCTCTTGCAATTGTAGACTGCTGCACACCTGCTTCACCGGTCGCCCATTTTCCTTCTTATGGTTCTAGTGTGCAACATTCAGATGCAGCATATTTAGAAAGCGTCAATTTTTAGATGAAAACAGATTCAAAATAAAATAACGCAATTTACTGGAATGCATCATATTTATATAAAAGAACTCTTCAGTTCGTACATGTATAGGGAATTGCTATGTAAAATGTCAGCAGAAGTTCAAAAAAAGTGTTAGGGCTGGTACACACGGTAATGTTTGCCTTATAAGTCATGAAACTTAAGTTCTAAGGGCCGGTACACACGGTAAGGCTTGCCTTATAAGTCTAAAACCGTACATTTTGCAGGACGTACGGCTCTCAAGTCTACACGCTAAGGCAAGACTTACAATACTATAAACAGCATTTACATAAATGCCATGCGTTTTTAACTATAAACAGTGCGCATTATTAAACAAAATAATAGATTACTAGCTAGGACTTTGAAATAGTTTTACTGACCAGTGCATCCAAACTTCTTAACAAGGAGGAGGAGGTTAACTGAAGTTTTTGTAGATATTTTCATTATCTTACTCGAATATACTCTGTGTTTTCTTTAATATACCAACGTGTATGGTTTTATGAAAATAGAGTGAACTTTGGGTAAATGGTTTTCATTGGTCAAGAATTAAAAGTCAGCTAAGTCTTGTATTAGGAAATAGAGCAGTGTTCTATTCTTAAGTCAGACTTGTAAGGCTCGAAAAAACGTGTATTCAGGGTGTACACACGGTAAGGCTAGAACTTAAATTTCATGACTACCGTGTGTACCGGCCTTAACCTTACCGTGTGTACACCCTTAATACACGTTTTTGGAGCCTTAAGGCCAGTATACACGATGAGATTTGTTGTATAATACAAGTATTATAATACTTTTGTAAATATAATACTTTCTTGTACTCACGCTTATGTTTTCACCGCCATAATTCTCTCTCTGTCAAAATAATAAATATGGAGGATGAGGCTCTGATAGCAGTGTCTATCATCGTACTTTTCAATGCTTGATATATTCTACAAGTCCTATTTCCCTTCCCATAAAACCACGAGTTTTTCAATGTCTTTACTTGTAAAGTCGTCCATTATTATTTACCATGTGCTTTTTAGTAATGATAAAAATAGGATGTCCCCTAATGCCATTGCATTTCATTGGTTGAAAGTAAAAGGTAAGTTAAGACTTGTATTAGTAAATAGAGCATTGCTTTCTCTATTCATAATAGAGCACTGCAAGACTAAGCTGGCTTTTTTTGACCAATGAAAACCATTTACACAAATTTCAATCTACTAGTACTTTTATAAAACCATACTCGTTTGGTATATTGAACAAAACACAAAGCATATACTCGAGTAAGATAATAAAACTATCTGCAAATACTTCAGTTAACCTTCTCTTCTTTCTTAAGAAGTGTGGATGCAATGGTCGGAAAAAATATTTCAAATTCCTAGCTAGTAATATATTATTCCTTTTATACTGGAACGCAAAAGAAACGCAACAAGCAGTAATCTACAAATGTTTGATTTTTTCATCTTATGATTTTCAAAAATGAATACAGTAAGGCTAAACTCACTTTTCAGAACACCAGAGATTTGAAAATAATGTTAAATGTTTATCTTTTTACTTTACTAAGTAACATATGACTGTTAAAACACCCCCCTCCCAGCCATTCAAGTAAAACGTGCAAGACTGCCCTAAACAACAATTGCAGCTTAATTTCTACGATACAATAAATTCATCAATATCGAGATCTGAGCGAAGGAATTATTCTTTGCCATTTTTAAATGTCCGTTTTTCAGATGATTAGGTCGAATTTTCTCTAACTTAGAGCAGTGTAGCCACCCTTGGACTTTCGGTACAAGGACTGTCCTTAATGCATGTGATACGTGAGACCATGTTGAGGGGTTATATAGTGAATTTTTTCATCAGCAACTCTCCTTCACCTTTTCATTGAAATTTTCCAGCTAGAGCAATGGAAATGCGTACTTAAGCCATTTTCAAGAAGCCTTAGCATCGTTACGGGAAACGAAAGGAGAGTTTATTTTTTGAAATATTGCTGCAGTACTTATGATGAACAGTAAAACTCCATGATATTGCCAAATGTTTTGTTAAACATGCAATTTTTGATTTCTGTTAAGCAGACTCCTCATACTTGACTTCCGGTTATGGTATGAAAATCGTTCGACCGTTAAATTACCGATGTTTACCAAATTGAAGATATCCATAATTATAAGATACAAAATTCTTTACCTTACATAATTATTTTCCCCTAAAGTAGGGTGTTGCGTTTCTTTTGCGTGTCAGTATACATGTAATATAGCAGAATGTTTTTGGCTAAAAACACATGGAATTTATGTAAATGTTGTTTATAATATTGTAAGTCTTGCCTTAGCGTGTGGACATGAGAGCCGTACGTCCTGCGAAACATTATAGAATTATAAAACAAGCCTTACCGTGTGTACCGGCCATAACAGGCGGGCAGAAATGCAAAATGACACAAGGATGTCCAGTCTCAATACTGCTCCTTTTATTTATAGTGGAAACAATGTCCACAAAGATACACAATTCACCAGAATTATAAAGCTTTACTAAAGAACTTGTGCTTAGAGAATAAAAATCCTACAACAGCTGCAGACGATACATCGCTCCTTTTACAAGGTACTAGTATTAAATTTATATCATATGCAATAAAAATAATCGATCAATTTGGAAAGATATCAGGAATGCAACTCGATAAATAAATAAATATTAATGGGACTTTGGAAAAAATTGATATGACAAAGTATCACTAGTTCACCTGTATAATGCGTAGGTATACCGATATATTGGGTACTTCCCACTAATTATTTTTAGAATCGGTAGGAGAAGAAAGTAGTGCAGAAAAAATTACACGGTCCTTAATTTGCAGACTCGCATAAAGAAATTGTGCAGATGTACTAACTGAGCCTCACACTTGTTGATAAGGAGTACCTTTCCTACCAAAAAACTTGGCAAATATGTAATTTATTAAGAAAATCAGCTGAATTATTTTGTGTATTATTATCAAACGCCAGTGACAAGTCTGAAATTCCCCTACTTTCACTTTCATTTAATGTTAGAGGTTCCTGCAGACAGACGCATTTTGCCGGAAAACGAATCTGAAATGCCACCTCGAGATATATTAAATTGTACCTAAATCATCCTTATCAACTGAAACCGGCGTGAAATTTTACTGTATAATTGTTTTTGAGAAGATTAATGAGTCAGGTCTGAGAAAATAAGAAACTGCCATTTTGAAGAGCGACACTTATCACTGACGCTTGTAAGTATTTCAAAATTATTTTCTACGATTTTTTCCTCTAGAATTATGAAATTATGTCTAAATCATTTTATCAACTGAAACCGGCGTGCAATTTTACTGTATAATTGTTTTAGAGAAGATCAATAAGTCAGGCCTGAGAAAATAAGAAACTGCCATTTTGAAGAGCGACACATCACTGATGCTCGTAACTAATTCAAAATAATTATTTTCTACGATCTTTATCCCTCTAGAATAATTGAATTATATCCAATTTATTTATTTCAACTGAAACCAGTGTCTTTCACTGTATAATTACGGCGGGGTTCACACCTATTAAGAATGAACTGAGGGACTGTAGCATGTTTTTTTCTCCTTTTGTAAATACAAGTATCCGTTCAATTTACCGATTAAATGTGTAGCCGTTTATTCTCTGTAATATAGAAGTTTAAAAGATCATTTAATAATTCTATACGAAGTAAAAAAAAAACAATAAAAGTTTTTAAATTTTATTTGTCTTTTAAGGTTAAAATAAATAAAGAAAACATAAGAATCTATGACCTCGGATACTATTACCGTGGAATTAAAATCAGTTGAACACCGCTTTGATTTGAAGCGACTAAAATCCCCAGGCATGCGCAGAAGCCAGTGATTTGAGTCGCTTTTTTTCTCTATATATTCTATTAAGAGCGACACTGAGCACTAGCGACAGAATTCACGGTTACACCGGTCAATTTACTGTAGTGTTCCTCTCACTGGCGCATGCGCGCGCCGTTTGACTAATTTTTTGGCGTCATTACCTATGCCCAATAAAGCCAGGGTTTGAAAGATAAACACTCTGATGAATTCCATGCAAAGGAGAAATAAAGCCCTGGCAGATGCGCGGGAGAGACTTTGAAGATAAAGCGAGTTTTTGATTTTCACTTTTGGGGGGTATCTTGATATGAGCTTCAATAACTCATGAATTATTAGACAAAATCAAATGGGATTTTGGTTATATCTTTTTGAAAGATGATTTTAAAAGTTAGATAGGAAAACTGAAAAGAATTAAAAGAAAAATAAATTAAATTCACCTCAAACGTTTACCCTGCGTTTCTTTTTCCTTTCAGTATATTAACTTCAAATCTAGATCTGTGTCTATGCACAATTAAATCCAGGTTCTTTTAAAATACAATTTATATAATGAACATTATAAACGAAGACAATTAATGTTATCATCTGCTTTGTCAATAGGGACCAATACAAATTGTTCATGCAGTATATCTTACTCTTTTCTTTTTTTACTTCGATCTGGATTATTGGTTTTCATGTTGCCCCTCAAACTTTTAATACGCAATTTTAATATGCATCTGATACATTTAATTCACTCTGAAAAAGTATCAAAGTCTTCATGTTTGTGTCTGGCCCATTGCCTGGCATTATCTTCAACAGGATCCATAATATTTATGAAATTCTGATGCCAGTTGCAGGATCAGGGTTCCCTATATTTTGGATCTTTTAAAATAAGCTATCTAAAGTCCTCATTTTTGACAATATTTACGTCAGACCTGTAATAACGTGTCCAGTAGGGCTATTGTTATAAGGTGAAGAAGAATATGAACACGAAGGAGGATTTTGTTTCAGATACTCGATATCCAGGCCATGTAAAGTGTTTTTTGTAATCAAAAAGTTTGGAAGCAATAGTGAATGTATATTTGTAGGAAATGCAAGGTAAAGTTTTAACTTGAAATATGGTGGAATACAAGAATGGGCCCTTTCGTGATAAATAATAGTTTAAATTAACCGTGTCATGACTTACCTGCTTTTTCTACACTAAAACGTGGAGGTTAAAACGCCTATGATTTGCAATATCCACAATTACAGTTCTGAGCCTAGATTGGTGTCGAGGAATCAAAAAGGGCGTTCCTTTTCCTTTTCAAGAAGACGACTTAAAAGTTTCAAAGGGACAGAGTAAAATTTGGTGCGAGTATATATATGATGTAGACCGAACTGTTGATTTACACTAGGTGGTAAACTAGTAATTAATCAAGAGACATTGTGTATTAAAGATTTATTGTAAAACCGATGTCCATGGCTTCGCTTATGTCTCTGTGTATGGTTAAATTACACAGAAAAATAAGGCAGAGATGTATCAGACCTACTGGCATCTTTTATTTTATTGCTCACTGGGATATATCGGGTGGACTGTTAATTGAAAATACGTCGTTGATATATCTAAATGGTGAGTTGAAGGCAACAGCAAGTGCACACTTTCTTTTCATTATGAAAATATAGATTGATATATCTTTATAACGACCTTTTTTGGCTTTTTGTGCAAGTTTTAAATTTATATAAATGGATCAAGTACTGTAATATGTAAACTTACTCTCTGGAATGACATGGTAAGTGATGATGGAAATTTGAGAGGGTTTTGCAGTGTTAGTCGCTGTGACTGCATGTGTAGTATCCAAACTCTTCTTGGTTTAGCGTCTCTTTGGTTAAAACTGTCTGGACTGTTGAAACATTCAAAGTTACTGAAGATATCTGGAATTCACTAGACAGTGTTTTATTTACATCAGTTAAACTTTTTCTAAATTTCCATGATAACACCGGGGGAGGGTACGCTATGAACGTGGCTGATATATTGAGTCCTTCATTTGTCTTTATTCCGGTATTGATATTTGACTGTCCATCAAAGGGTCTTGGTCTACCTAAATGAAATAGAAATGATAAGCAACTTTATATATCACTAATTCATGTACGTTTGCTCTTAATAAACACTGTTAAAATGCAGAGAGAGAGAGAGAGAGAGAGAGAGAGAGAGAGAGAGAGAGAGAGAGAGAATAACATGGAGAGGAAGACAAAGATATTTGTAATACATAAAATAGAATAAAGAAAAATAAAGTGATCTTTATTCTTTTAGGGATCAAATAATATTTATCTCTATGCTGAGACCAATGCAAATCATGGTGATCTTTTGTTCATATTATTTACATGTTTTATGAAAAAATTCAAGAGCTGGCGGACCCAGCTAGGGACAGTGCAAATCTTAATGAAACAGATAGGTTTTTAGGCATTTATTTATTAGGGTGAGATTAGATGAAAATCTACATGTAGATGGCAAATCTTTGTTTTTCGTCTATGAAACTATATGAATAAAAACTATCTCTCAAAATAAATTATCCGCTACTAAGTCATGCGATATGTATGGAATTACCAAACTAAGCTACGTAATATATATTTTTATAAGTAAAAAAAGCTGACGATTGAAAAGTTTAAGTCATCATAAAGCTTTGTTGTCATGATAATGTCTTTTTTCAAGTAAGTATCCAAATATGAAACAGATGTGCCAGACTCTGTGGTGTCTTTTATTTCAAACTCTCTGCGATGAATCGAGTGAATTTGTGAATGGAAGTAACCATTTGGTAATTGATTATATGTCGCTGATAATATTATATAAACCATTACCGATGTGAAGCATAGTATAGATAAAGGTTGAGCCCTCCAATGCCAAAGTGTTTTCCTATTAAGAATTACACTGTAATCGACCCAGCAAATAGAAAAGATGGTCTGCTAATTACGGATCACAAAAGGTACCAATCGGCTGGTTGGATGATTTTGTCTCCAAGACATTGTCAAAAAGAAACTATTGCATTGTTTAATATCAACTTTGCAAATCTTTTGTAAAATCAGAATTTGTTTTACGAAATGTTGCAAATGACAATTACAAGATAAGTAAAATGTGTCCCATTTTTTTGAAAAAAAAGTAGCTCTCCATTTTGTTAAAAAGTAAGGACTAGTAAGAGATGCAGACTAGAGAAGAGTATCCCTCAATATGGTAGTGTCAATGTTTTGCTACGGGAATCCTGAAATATAATATGTGTCAGACCAAAAAGTAGAAAAGAGGGTGGACATTGGCACTTTGTAATATTCTATGAAAGTCTCTTTTTTATTCAGTGGTATAAGAGGAGTTGTCGATAAGAGATGGATTCCCAAAAGCGTAACAAATGGATGGACGGATTAATGGACGGAAAGCCGGACGGACGGCAGACTATACACCCTCCCACTTCTCAAGCGTCTGTATTGGTGTACAGCACATGCAAATAACGGCGTCTCCAAATGAATGGAAAATTTGCTAGATATAAGTATATAAGATATTTTAGCAATATTCCATCTTCGTCAAAGATATACAATGGGCATATTTTTTATTATCTTTATCTTTCTGTTCAAAATCTGGTATTCCGATTAAAGAAATGATTGAATTTCAAAAACATGACACATGTCTAGAGGAATCTGACAAATATAAGAAGACTTACAGAAGATGAATATTCGTTGTACAGCTGAAGAAGTAGATCCATAGGAGTTTTTACTGTTACAGGTATAACTTGCAGCGTGATAACACTTAGCAGACGACTCGCTGTATGTCAGGGATTCTAAAGGTCCACCTGATGCCTTTACTTCTCCTGTATCTATGTTCAGAATGTTTATGTCAGAAAAAGGATAGCTGTCAACTTCACAAGTGATATTGAATGGTGAGGATTCTTCATAAATCTTGTTACCACTGGCTTGGAATACCTCTGTTGTTGGAGGATCTACAAATTTATTTTGTTAGGGTCAAATATCCAAGATCAATGATTTACATCTGTAAGTATGGAACGCCGTCACTGCCTTATAACAGAACACAACAGTTGCATTGCGTCAACCTTCCATTACATTATGTCAACACTTTATGACATTTACTCACACTACTATTGCATTGTGTCAACCTTACATTACATTATGTCAACTCTTTATGACATTAACCCACAATGCTATTGCATTATGTCAACCTTCCATTACATTATGTCAACTCTTTATGACATTAACCCACAATGCTATTGCATTATGTCAACCTTCCATTATATTATGTCAACTCTTTATGACATTAGTCCACACTACTATTGCATTGTGTCAACCTTTCATTACATTATGTCAACTCTTTATGACAATTACACACACTACTATTGCGTTATGTCAACTTTCAATTACATTATGTTTAGTCTTTATGGCATTAACTCGCACTTTAATTACATTGCGCCAATCTTCCACTGCATTATATCAGCTCTTTATGACATCAAGTCAAAACAATTTTACGTGGTGTAAAAATGTTTTTATATATTTTCAACTCATTATTACATTATGTGCACTCTCTACTATTTGGTCTAAGTAGTTCATTACATGATGTGAATTTATCTTTAACTCAATATGAAGTCGCTATAATACGATGTCAGAATTTCATTACATGATCTGAAAAAATTGTCACATGTGGTCAATTCTTTTACTACTTTATGCCTTCAATATGCTACATGACGACGTGAATCAATTTCATGATGTGAATTTTCCCTTACTTTTTGACAAATCGTTATTACATTATGTCATTGTGTCTTTACAGTTTGTCAAAAATGCTAAGCCTCTTGTCAGCATACATGTATCTTAGGCTATCATCTCATATCAGATGTGGAAAGCTCATGTCATACTGTGCGCACTCTTCTACATTATGTCGATTCACTATTACGTTATGCGAACACGGGTATCCTCGGCCTTTATATGAGCATAACGTATTTTCCGCATTCCGAAAGCACTAAAAATGGCGGGAGAGAAAACTGTCATAAAATAAATTCTCAGCGATTAAATCATATAAAAACTTTAAGCGAAAAATGATTAACAACCTTGAAATGTGCAAAGCCTTAACACTGCGACTGTGAATTAAAGTCACGCGTCGAAATTCAATGGCGTTTACTTTTATCTGATAATTAAATAAATCAAATATGAGTCGTGCAGCATTTTTTTTCTTTTGAATTGCTTTTTTTTTTTAATAAAAATCTTAAACTTCTGATCTTACTCAGAACACTGTCATAAGTTTTTTTTTATCAGTCTTTAACTCTCCCTTTTTAAAGTGTAAACACATCGATCGAATAACACGCGTGCACTGGCGGCTTGGGGAAGGGGGGGGGGGTCAGAAATCCCGCCCTACCATCTTTAGTCACCAAAATATACATAAAATTAATAAATTTATTAGTTTTACATTGTAGGACATTGCATTACTTTCACATTAAGTTTAGCTGAATTATATTGAAAATTTTTTTCTATTAAACTATAAAGCCTGCCGGAGAGTTTTTCTGCTTTCCCCCTTTGGTCACCAACTCTATACCGTCCCCCTTCTTTTTTCAAGATACCCATATGCGCCACAAATATGTGCCCATGCATGCTTATTAAGGCATATTCAACTGATTTAGATGAGGGACTGGTAGATTTTTATAACAGAATTCTGGTCTTGGAATGGTTGAAAAAATTACAGTAACTAATTCCGTGACATAGCATTTATTTGAAAGAGGATGTCAGCCAGAAAAAAAAAATTATTTACCCGAAAAAACTTGACAAGCCAAAAAAATTTGTCCAAGCCCGAAAATCCTATTTCGGAGAGGGGGGTCCGACTTTGATTAGTCATATATTTTTTTCAGTTATACTACATTACCCCTAGTGGACTATACTTCAACAATAAGTGGGGGTGGGGGCTGTACTTTCAATGAACATTACATTTTCTAAAATAAGGTTATGTCTGGGAAAAGAGGGGGGCTGATATTATGTGTCTATAATTATTTGTCCTACTCAATCCCCCCCCCCCCCCCCTCTTACCAGTCATTAAAATACAGTCGTCAACATTCATTATTATACTAGATATACAGCTTTCAGATAATGTAAATGTATTTTCACATCAGGTAATGAACTTTTGGAATCAACATGATAAAGAGTTAACACAATATAAAGATATTTTTTAAATCACATAAGAGTTGACATAACGTAATTATATATCCACATCACGGAATGGAGTTTTGACATAATGTAATAAAGTGTTGATATAATATAAAGATATGTTCACATTATGTTATACACTTTTTATACCACGTAATAAAGCACTGACATAAAGGTAAGATGTGTTCTCCTCACATCATGATGCTCTCGCCGTAATATAAAGATAAATCCATATCACGTAATAATGCTTTGACATAATAGACATATACACTCTCAAAAAGGAATGGACTTTTGACTTCATGTAATGATAAGTTTAATTATAAAACACAATTTACTTGACGTGATGCAATTTTGACCTCACATATTAAAATAATGAAATAATATAAAGAAACATTCATTTCACGTAATAAAGTTTTAACACAATGTAAACATATTTTCACTTCACATAATGAACTTCCGACTTCAAGTTATAAAGTGCTGATATAATGGAAGAATGTGTTTACTTCATGTAATGCAGCATTGACATGATGTAAAGATATTTTTACATCACCCCATAAAAAATTGACATAACGTAAAGATATGTTCACATCACGTTATGATAGATTGACATAATGAATGCATAGTTTTATGCTATAAGGCAGTGATGGCGTTCCATATGTAAGCTACAAAGAAATCTTTATACATACAGTTGATATAAACACTGATGGTTCTTGAAGTTGACCTGATGGTGTTGCTAGCTGTACATGTGTAATCCCCCCTCATTGTCCGCTTCAGTACTTTTACGTCTAGAACTCCCGATTTCACAGTCGTCACACCTGTCCACAGGTATGTACAGTTAGGGTTACAGACAGCGGAACAATAAACTGGAGTCACTGTTTGGTTTTCTGTTTTATTGATGATTATGATGTCTGGGGAAAATATTACTGATGCCGGGCCATCTGAATATATATTATGTATATTTTTCTTTATAAATATTGAAATCCTTTTTCACAATTGTACATATCAGAGTGTTTACTTAATGTTATTGGACAGTAGGATCACCTATCTAGGTATCCATATCTACTGCAAAATAAATATGTCAATCAATTTCTGGTGTCACTCAATCTATAGATTAATTGATTAACAAGAGTTCAAAGACGAGAAAAATTTGAAGCCCGTACTTATTTTCTACCTCTGTTTAATCGATATTATAACTTTATACAGATACACTTCCTGATAAATATATAAACAGAAACGGGAAAGTAAATAGGGGGACCAGATGTCACCTTATATTGTACATCATTAGAGGGATCATAGGTCACCGTACATTTTAATTAAGGAATGAATTTAATAGCTACCCATTTTATACGGTATAAACTGGGTTGGGGCAGTTTACGCTTTATAAACCGCGAAGCTGTTTATAAAAAAGCGTAAACTGTTCCAACCCAGTTTATACCGTATAAAATGGGTAGCTATTAAATTCATTGCTTATAATTTAATTTTCATTCATTTGATGTAAGAAAAAAGATTATTGTTCTAACAAAATGACTTCAGTTTGTAGAAAATTTGAATGTAACGTCAGGCGGATTGATACGTTTTTGACACAAGTCATTGTGACGTAGGCAACCCATTTTATTCAATATAAAATAATTTGTTATCCAATCAAATACAGCGTTACAACCAGAATTAAATTATATACATTTTAAAATAATAGGGGACCATAGGTAACCTTTTATTGCACATCATTAGGGGCCTGAGGTCACCATGCATATATTATACATCAATAAGGAGACCAGAGGACACTTATATTGTACATCAATAAGGAGACCAGAGGACACTTATATTGTACATCAATAAGGAGACCAGAGGACACTTATATTGTACATCAGTAGGGGGACCAGAGGACTCCTTATATTTACACCAGTAGAGGAGGGGGGGCAGAGGTCATCTTACATTGTACTGTACATCAATGGGGGACCTCTGATCACCTTATTTCGTACATCAGTAGGGGGACCAGAGGTAACCTTATATTGTACGTCATTAGGGGGACCAGAGGGCACCTTATTTTGTACATCATAAGGTGAACCAGAAGAAATCTTATATTGTACATCAGTAGGGGGACCAGAGGTCACAATAATAATAATAACTAGAATTTTGTTGCCATGGCAACAAATAAGTCTTCCGTTCTTCTAAATCTGTAAGAATTTGCTTTTTTCTCTGCAAAAAACATAGATATCATATGTACTCTGAAAGAAAAAAAAATGCAAAAAGGTCTTTCAGTACTTAAGGTACTTTGATTTTCATGACCAATCTTGTTCTTATGCATTTTGGTACTCATAAGAGCTACACGTGTATCATACACAAACCAACGGACGAACGAACACCGTACTCATAAACTTCACTGTGTTTATGTTCTGGCACAATTGTGATGGTGTTATAAAAATGTCATGAACTATGTTAGTACCACATTAAACGTAAAGTCGTTGATTTTTACAGTAATACTATCGAGATTTGTCAGCAGAAAGATTATTCAACTACAGGAATTATTCAGCAATCGATTAATTGATTATATGTTGTTTAATGTCCCTCTCGAGAATTTTTCACATGGAGAAGCCTCCACTCGCCGGTGGAGACTGCAAAATGTTGTCCTATAATTTGGATCTAATCGCCATTGAGCAGTGAGGAATCTTTTTGAGTCAGTACCATCTGACACACGGGACCTCGATTTAAACGATCTCATCTGACGGACCGGTCTCCACGTCCCACAACTGAAGTCCATAATACAGATATATGATGCTCTAGCCATGTTTTTATTTTATTTTTCATTTCTCAAATTTGTTGCATCAGATTTTCGTAAAGATCATACTTAATAAAAATCATTTCGAACAACTTTATTGCAATGCATACAGCGTCCGGTGATTTTGATTGACAGGTCAATACATGTGCACTTAGTGTAATACTTCTTAAGCAGAAAAAATATACAGAGAGTGACTATGACGAACTATGAAATCAGAAAATATTTAATAAAGAATGAGTACAACTGATATAGAACTGATTTTTTGTCTATGAAAATGGATAGGATAATCAGGATTAAAAGGGAAAATCTCTCTCTCTCTCTCTCTCTCTCTCTCTCTCTCTCTCTCTCTCTCAGACATGTAAATTTCAGTATCTTGCATAATGAAAAATCTACTATTATAGAATATGAATTCTGTATACATGCTAATGGTAATTATAACCAAATGTTCCAGATTTAATTGTATAACGAATTTATAATTCAAAGGCCTATAGTTGCAATAATGTCTCCGAATAAAATCAAGAGGGGGGGGGGGCTTCAAAAGAATTACATACTCGGTAATTTTATGTTTTATGAATTAAAAGGAAAATACTTAAGGTTGCATTTACATACATATAATTATATAGCATTGCATAAAATTGTGTTCATTCGTATACTTTATCTAACATATCAACAGACATTTGCAGATGTTTTTGTATCATGTTTTAGCGTAGCATTATTTCACACAGAAACGCGTAACTTTCACATAATGTTAACCCTTTGAGTACTAGTATTTCACAAAAATCCAAGAATCGCTTTTTCTCATCTTTAATAACTTCTCGGGTATATAAAAGTATAGATCATGTATAATAAATAACACCAAGACTTTTAATCAATGAAATATACGTGATAAAACCAAATCCAATATATAGATTGATTTTCTTTCTTCTAAGTTGCAGATATCAATTTATTTCTAAAGACTTTACACCTTCTCTTCTATCTCTCAGTTCCCTTTTGAGTACGTATAATATTTTAGAATCGAAAATAAAACTCGGATTCCGGGATAATTTCGCATTCAAATTAGAGAATGAATTTAAGAATATTTTTTTTAATATAATCATAACAGACATTACAGATTTACACTACGCTGACAACTTTAAACTATGCATATACTGAAAGCAGTAACCAACGTAATCTTTCATGCAGAAGTGGATATGGAAACTCAAAGTCTAATTATTTTTTTTATGTGAAAAGTGTGGATATAGACGTCTGCGTCGTCATGGATACTACCTCCGCCTTTATCTCGAAAGTTCTATTCCCACTTACAAGTCAGAGTTATCTATCTTTGCTCATTGTCACTACGTAAATAGAGAAAATGAATTTATTGACGGAGCCTTAAATCTCCAAAATGCAGAATCCGATTGAATAAATAATATGTTTAGTATTTTTGTAGAATAATTTGTATATACATCGCTGTAATGTATACTGCGTACAATATTATTTTCTTCAAAGTGCTTAGTTGACACAGAACGGATATTTTTTCTTAGATATAAATTTGTAAATCAAAAACTTTCAATATACAGACTAACACTACACAGCCAAATTTAAACTAATATGCATATAGTGAATTAAGTAACATGCAAAAGAGAGAATATTGAATGTGTAAATATGTTGATCTGGAGAGCGTATATATGTCTCTAACGTCATCAATACTATTTCCGTCTTATCTCGAAAGTTCTATTCTCATTCACAGGTCAGAGTTATCTTTCTTTGCCCACCTTATACACACTACGTAAATAGAGAAACTTTCGGTACCGAAAATATACAAAATGCGGAATTTGATTTAAAAACAAATTATATATTTAGTATTTGTAGAAAAATGTCTGTTTTACATAAGAATGTCTTGAAAAAATATCTAAAAACAAAAAAATCAAAAATTGACCAAAAACAATTTCACTTCCGGTTCGGACAGGAAGTACTGGAAACACACGAAAACAACTTCAAAACAAATAGAATATCATGATCTAATACTCCTGTAAATTTCATGTCTTTACCTCAAACCGTTTCCGAGAAAACTGCCGGACAAAAGTCCATTTAAAAATTCGAAAATCGGCCATAGCTTCGGACCGGAAGTGAATTTTTCGAAAAACGGAATTTTATATAAACTTCATATATCAACCTACTTACATGAGAAAAATTGTGAAAATCTATCCAGCCATCTCTGAGTAATCGCGCTCACAAAATTTGGGAGGAATAATAATAATAATAATAATAATAATAATAAAAAGAAACAATACAAACACTATAAGTCTTCCGTTGTGAACGGAAGACTTAATAATAATGATACTTCGTTTAAAGCACTAGTCTTCCTCGGGGCCCTCTATACATGGATAGTGCAATTCTGAATACAACAGTGCAACGATACGAAAAAATACAAGTATATTACATACGCGACACATTTGAAAGAAAGAGAGTATATATTATCAAAACATCGAAACAAGTTACAAATTTTAAAAAGAGATGTTGCGTCCATTGATGATTATTTTTCTACATTTTTAAGAAAGGATTGTACAGTTGAGAAAAACGTACATTTACACGTAATTTGTTACATAAATGAACGCCTGAATATTGAAAAGAATTTTTAACATATTTGTTCGATATTTTGATAGACTAAGGTAATAATTAGATTCGGAACGTAAAATATAATTATTGGAGGAAATAAATTCAAACAAGTCTCAGATAATCAGGTGTCATACCATGAAGTGTTTTATAAAGCCGTGTGTATTTGTGGAAATCTATCAATTCAAATATACAGCCAACCAAGTTTCGCAAATAATGGTTGTGATGGAGCATCTAGTGCCGCATCTAATATAATTCTTGCTGCTCTTTATTAAATTTAAAAACTCAGTCTATACCAGCACTTTAAATTGTACATTAGTAGGGGGACCCGAGGTCACCTTATATTGTACTGTACATCAGTAGGGGGTAGAGGTAAACTTATATTGTACATCATTAGGGGACCAGAGATCACCTTATATTGTACATCATTATGGGGACTAGATGTCACCTTATTTTGTGCACCAGCAGGGGGACCAGAGGTCACCTTATATTGTACATAAGTAGGGGGACCAGAGGTCCCTTATATTGTACATCAGTAGGGGACCCGAGGACAGTTTATCTTTAACATCAATAGGGGACCAAAGCCACCTTATATTATTTTGTACATCATAAGGGGAACCAGAGGTCATCTTATAATGTACATCATTACGGGGACCAGAGGTCACCTTATACAACAAATGTATTGTACATAATTAGGGGGACGAGAAGTCTTCTTATATGTACATAATTAAGGGGGACCAGTGGTCACCTTATACTGTCTCCCTTCTGATGTACAATAAATTAAAATCGTGGTACATGTATGTGTAGAATTGTTTTTCAAATCCACTCCAAAAAACCCTGTTGCGACCCTAATTTTTTGACAGGGAAAAAGTGTACCGTCTCCGAATTCCTAAATGTATGTAATTGGAATCTAGATGATAACTCAACTTGCTTGTCTTCAAAAACAGTATATGTATCGATCCAGTATTAAATCACTACTGCAATATATGGTGCATTTTTAACAGTTTTATCTTTTTTTAAAATGTAGTTTTGAGTGGTTTATGAATTTGATGTGTTAATTCCAGGGATAGGGGGAGAAGAACTCCAGTCCCAACCTTTGCAATACAGGGTGTACAGCTTCTTTGTAAGATGAATAAAATTAAAGGTTTGCTAAATAATGCGTAACTGATGAGGTCGCCTATTCAGACATGATCTCACCAAGACGACAAACTACACATAAAATAATATACTAACAAATAATTATTCCATTATAAAGGATACAAAGGATTGGTAAAAAGTCCGAGGGAAATGAAGAGGTAGGGGTTGGTAGGGGGCAGGATCTTCCTCCTCCCCCTGCTTGTTAGAGATCTGCGAATGCAGAGACTGGATGTCGTTTACTCTGAATCGCTTACTATTAGTAAGGAGATCAGAGGTTAGACACTGTGTTAAATAGATACTATAACCTTACAAGGAATAGTAAAATCATAGGGGAGACCACAGGTCATCCAGTGTATTCCATATATGTTAAACTCTTATATCACATATCTTATGATACTGCAGTTAATTTTGCTACTCCCTTTACCTTTTCTAATACCCATCTGATAGTTATTCCTTTGACAAAAATAAATTTTCTGGTTTATTTTTACACTGTTAAGGCTTCACAGTGGGACGATTTATTCTATTTTCACTTTACAAATGCAACGTACTACATTTTGTAGCGGATTTAACAGACCCGATAGTCGTTAACTGAGCAGGGGACCTAAGGTCCTATTGAGCGTACGTTTTATCCTTTTGCTTTCTGTTACGCAGAAGGAGAAAAACGTGAGTTCAAATAGGACCTGAGGTCCCCTGCTCAGTTCACGACTATCGGGCCTGTTTACTCCGCTACAAAATGTATTTTGTTGCATACGTAAAGTTAAAAAAGAATAAATCGTACTATTGTGAAGCATTTACAGTGTTTAAAAAACTCCAAATTCCAATAACATACATTTATAGAATTCGGAGAAATTGTACACTTTTTCCTCTGTCAAAAAATTAGGAAAGCAACATTGGTTTTTTTTTTTGGAGTGGATTAGAAAAAAAATTCTACACATACCACAACTTTGAATTATTGCCTACTTAAAACTTTCAGTGACATCTTAATCATGTACAACATGAGATTACCTTTCCCTCATTCACATACCACCATTTGTGAGCTATGGAATCCTCATTGGTGTATTAGTGTACAATAAAAAACCGAGCGTATTTCAATCTTTATACAGATACCAGAGGTAACAAAAAGTTTATATGACCAGGGGTCACTTAATATTATACATCATTAAATGCACCAGAAGTCACCTTATATTGTACATCAGAAAGGGGACCAGAGGCAACCTTATATTGAACATCAGTAGGGGACCAGAGGGTACCTTATATTTTACATCTGTAGGGGCTAAAAAGGTCACTTTATATGTACATCAACAGAGGTCCAGAGGTCACCTTATATTGTACATCATTAGGAGGACCATAGGTCACATTATATTTGTACATCAGTAGGCAGACCAGATGTCTCTTAATATTGTACATCAGCAAGGGCACTAGAGGTAACATTATATTGTACATCAGTAGGCAGACCAGATGTCTCTTTATATTGTACATCAGCAAGGGCACCAGAGGCAACATTATATTGCACATCTGTAGGGGGACCAGTGGTCACCTTATATTGTACATCAGTAGAGGGGCCAGAAGTCACCTTATATTCTATATCATTAGGGGGACCAAAGGTCACGATATATTTGTACATCAGTAAGCAGACCAGACTTCACCTTATATTGTACATCAGTAAGGTGACTAGATGTAACATTATATTGTACATCAGTAGGGGGACCAGAAGTCACTTAATATGTACATAAATAGTGGGTCCAGAGGTAACCTTTTATTGTACATCCGTAAGGGGACCAGAGGTCACCTTTTATTGTACATCAGTATATAGGGGGACAAGAGGCCACCCTATATTTTACCCCAGTAGGGGAATAGAAGACATCTTATATCGTACAACAGTAGGGGGGCCAGAGGTCACGTTATATTGTACATCAGTAGGGGGACCAGAAGTCACTTTATAGGTACATCATTAGGGGGACCAGAAGTCACCTTATACTGTACATCAGTAGGTTGATCAGAGATCATGTTATATTGTACATAAATAGGGAGACCAGTGGTCACCATTGTTGTTCATTTTTAAGGAAACCAGACATAGAATATTTTTTTATGAATGCAGAGATAAGGCATCAACAATTCTAGAATCGTCTTAACTAAGAGACATCTCAAAAGAAAATAAGGGCGGTTAGAGATAAAATGCATATTAACGGGATACCAGCGGTTATCTTATAAGAACACGACACGAAGCCCTTGCGTCTTATAGGTCATCAATGAATTTCACAATTTGGGTAGAGGAGTGAATGCTTATTATAATTATGCCAACAGGCATGATGTCAGTGAGTAAAGAACCTTTTCAAAGATTGCATCAATTGTAGTGGTTTTGCCCCGACCCACTGGCCCATGGGAGTGATTGTACAGAGAAGCTGAAAATGTTCGAATATTAATGCACAATGAACAGCGCATGACGTCAGAAATAACAGATAGCAATAAGTCAGATAAGTTGATTCAGGTGCCCAAAGAAAAGGTCCTTTGGTCTCCATATTTATGTAAAATATAAGTTGTCTTCTCATCTCCTTGTTGACTTACAATACATGTATAAGGTTTCCTCTAGTCATCTTACTGATGTACGATATAACGTGTCTTTCGGTTTCTTCATTGTTCAAAAGAGTGCAATCCTTAGTTTTAATGATGTACAATATAAGATGACCTCTGGTCCCCCAAATCATGTTCAATATAAGTGTCCTCTAGTCCCCCTACTGATGTAAAATTTAAGGTGCCCTCTGGTCACCCTACAGATGTACAATATAAGGTGACCTCTGATCCCCCTTATGATGTACAATATAAGGTGATCTCTGCCCCCCTAATTATGTACAAAATAAGGTAAACTCAGGTCCCCCTACTGATGTACAATGTAAGGTGACCTCTGCATAGTCCCCCTACTGATGTACAATATAAGGTGACCTCTGCTCCTAATGATGTCCAATATATGGTGACCTCTGGTCCCAATAATGATGTACAATATAAGATGACCTCTGGTCCCCCTACTGATGTACAATATATGGTAACCTCTGGTCACCCTAATGATGTACAATATAAGGTGACCTCTGGTTTCCCTACTGATGTACAGGATAAGGTTACCCTCTGGTTCCCTAATGATGTACAATATAAGGTGACCTCTAGTCCCCCTACTGATGTACAATATAAGGTCCCTTTGGTGCCCTCATAATGTACCATAGAAGGTGACATCTATTCCCCCTAATTATGTAAAGGATAAGGTAACCACGGGTCCCCCTACTGATTTACAATATGAGGTTATCTCTGGCCCCCCTATTAATGGTAAATATAAGGTGACCTTTTGTCCCCCTACTGATGTACAATCTAAGGGGACCTCTGGTCCCCCTAATGATGTACAATATAAGGTGATCTCAGGTCTTACTGATGTACAATATATGGTGACCTCTAGTCCCCCGTAATGATGCACAATATAAGGTGACCTCCGGTCCCCCTACTGATATATAATATAAGGTGACCTCTGGTCCACCTACTGATGTACAATATAAGGTAACCTCTGGTTTCCCTACTGATGTACAGTATAAGGTGACCTCTGGTGCCCCAGTTGATGTTCAAGATAAGGTGACCTCTAGTCCCCCTACTGATGTACAATATAAGGTCCCTTTGGTGCCCTCATAATGTACCATAGAAGGTGACATCTATTCCCCCTAATTATGTAAAGGATAAGGTAACCACGGGTCCCCCTACTGATTTACAATATGAGGTTATCTCTGGCCCCCCTATTAATGGTAAATATAAGGTGACCTTTTGTCCCCCTACTGATGTACAATATATAATGACCTCTGGTCCCCCTAATGATGTACAATATAAGGTGATCTCAGGTCTTACTGATGTACAATATATGGTGACCTCTAGTCCCCCTAATGATGTACAATATAAGGTGACCTCTGGTCCCCCTACTGATATATAATATAAGGTGACCTCTGGTCCACCTACTGATGTACAATATAAGGTAACCTCTGGTTTCCCTACTGATGTACAGTATAAGGTGACCTCTGGTGCCCCAGTTGATGTTCAAGATAAGGTGACCTCTAGCCCCCCTACTGATGTACAGTATGAGGTTACCTCTGGTTCCCTAATGATGTACAATAGAATGTGACCTCTAGTCCCCCTAGTTTTGAAAAGAATAAGAGAACCACGGGTCCCCCCACTGATTTACAATATAAGGTTATCTCTGGTCCCCCTATTAATGGTAAATATAAGGTGACCTCTGGCCACCTACTAATGGAAAATATAAGGTGACTATATAAGGTGCCCTCTGGTTCCCCTAATAATGTACAAGATAAGGTAACCTCACCCCCCTACTGATGTACAATATAAGGTGACCTCCGGTCCCCCTGCTGACGTACAATATAAGGTGATCTCTGGTTCCCTTTATTATGTACAAGATAAGCTAAACTCGGGTCCCCCTACTGAAGTACAATGTAAGATGACCTCTGCATGGTCCCCCTACTGATGTACAGTATATAGTGACCTCTGGTCCCCTTACTGATGTACAATATAAGGTGACCTCTGGTCCCCATACTGATGTACAATAGAAGGTGACCTCTGGTCCCCGTACTGATGTACAATAGAAGGTGACCTCTGGTCCCCCTTCTAATGTACAATATAAGGTGCCCTCTGGTCCACCTACAGATGTACAATATAAGGTTACCTCTGGACCCCTAATTATGTACAATATAAGGTAAACTCGGGTCCCCCTAATGATGTACAATATAATGTGACCCCTGGTCCCCTAATGATGTACAATATAAAGTGGCCTCTGGTCCCCATAATTATGCCCTCTGGTCCACCTACTGATGTACAATATAAGGTGACCTCTGGTCCCCCTACTGATGAACAATATAAGGTGACCTCTGGCCCCCATGCTGATGTACAATATAAGGTGACTTCTGGTCCCCTACTGATGTACAATAAAAGGTTACCTCTGGTCCCCCTAATAATGTTCAATATAAGGTGACCTCTAGTCCTCCTAATTATGTACAAAATAAGGTAACCTCAGGTCCCCCCACTGATGAACAATATAAGGTCACCACTGGTCTCCCTACTGATGTAGAATATAGGTGACCTCTGGCCCCCCTAATTTCACGTTTTTTTAAATATATGTATCAAAACGTAGACCTGTATATTGGTATAAATATGATTATTTTGGAGCAAGACAAAGAAAATGGTCTATTATATGAAATTCAATCAATGTTATATAGGGTGACCTGGGGTCTCCGTATTAATATCGATAAATTTACTTTTGTGCCTGTAATGCCTGAAGAGTTCCTAAAATGTTTTATTACTACGCAAAATGACGAACTATTCTCGGAGGACCCGAGGTCCTATTTGAGCTTACGTTTTATCTTCTTCTTCTGTTACATGTGATTTGCGCGATTTTGGTATCCGGATCCCCATGCTTAAAGTATTTTTAAAGCACCATGTAATGCATTTTTTATCATTATACACTGTTTAAAGTATGAATCATTATCATTATTGATATCTCTACAAATACAATGAAATAAATACTAACACTGTACATCCACCTGAATTGTAGCTGGAGAAGACATTCCTATTGAGTTGGTAGCTCTACAGTTATAGTTCCCTGACTGATTTCTCTGTATGTTAGAGATGGTGTAGTTGGGACCTGTATTGAGGACAGAACTGGGACTGTCTGTCTTGATCCAGCTCCATCTGATGTCTGTGTTAGGGTTGGCAGCAGTCACACTACATGTCAATGTAGCTGTCTGACCTTCGACAACCCTGTATGGACTTGATGTTAATGGTGCTCACTTCTGGCTTATCTATGTTAAGTAATTTTATAACCCCTTAAGAAATTATTAAAGAATGTGTTATTACTCTGCTTCTACATGAAGCGATTTAAACGTCTTAAAGTTGTTTATATCCTCAGATTTAGAAAGTTAGCAACTAAATGTTTTCTCATGGATTCTTTTTTTCTCAAATTAGGGAATAACTATCTTTTAAATTAAAATTTTGGACCGTGAATGCTTATTTAGCGGTCACAAACTGAGTTTTACCGCCAACACGTAAGCGAATCCGGTAAAACGGATGTTTTCAACCGTTAAATCAGCATTAACGACCTCAAATACCAAATAAGAAGATAGTTATTTCCATTCTAATGCAATTTATGCATTTTGTTTGTTGTTTATGTCTTATTTTGATGCATTGTGCTTTTGCATCGTCGTTTGACATTACAATGTAAAGCTTTCACTCTCGTTAATGCTCGTTTAACTGCTTCAAACATATGTGCATTGGCCAATCAAAACGTATTTTACAAAACAATTGCATTAGAATATATGCTTTTACGAAATCTGAATAGAAAACCGATTTCAACTTCTATATTTTTCAGTTATAATTACTATAGAGTATTTGTAGTACTACAATGAAATCAAAACATATCATATACCTGTCAGTAATGCAGAGATAACAATACTTACACTGTACATCCACGTGAATTGTAGCTGGAATAGACATTCCTATTGAGTTGGTAGCTCTACAGTTATAGTTCCCTGACTGATTTCTCTGTATGTTAGAGATGGTGTAGTTGGGACCTGTATGGAGGACAGAACTGGGACTGTCTGTCTTGATCCAGCTCCATCTGATGTCTGTGTTAGGGTTGGCAGCAGTCACACTACATGCCAATGTAGCTGTCTGACCTTCTACAACCTTGTATGGACTTGGTGTACTGGTGCTTACTTCTGGCGTATCTGTATTAAAGTTTCATAAATCATAATTTCTAATTGAAATTTTTTTTAATATTTATTTATATCAATTCAACCACTGATATACTAAGTACATGGAACCTAAAAAATTAATATGTTGTGAGAATTTCTATCAGCCAGATTATCTTAATCAAATGTAAAAATGTGTATTCTTGGATATAATTTTTTTTTGCAATACGATATATCGTGACAATTCGTTAAATCATATAGAAATAATAGAATTATTAAACTTTTAGGAGAAATCTTACAAAAAACCTTTAATTATTTATATTTTAGTTATCAATAAATTAAAAGATATATTCATATCGAAATGATATTTACAATTCTTTTATTTTTATCACCAATCAACTGAAAATTCTTTATTCAAATTTACGTCACGAACAAAGAACGTAAATTTTGTATAAATAAAGAAATCATAGATGATGGGACTCTGATATAATTATGATGATCAATAAAAAAAACATAGGCTAGATAAAATCACAAACCAGCTCAGTATTGAAAAGTTTACTTGTTAGGGGGGGGGGGGTAAATTGCCTATACTGGATTGATTGATTGTATATTGTTTAACGTCCCTCTCGAGAATTTTTCACTCATATGGAGACGCCACCATTTGACGGTGGAGAGCTGCAAATTTCGTTCTATACTCGGCACTTAGGGCCATTGAGCAGGGAGGGATCTTGTTCGTGCCAGGACCTACTGGGACACAAGACCTCGGTTTATACGGTCTCATCCATAGAACCGGTCTCCACATCCCACAGTGGGATTCATACCAGCGACTTAAGGACTGAACCCTTACTTCGCGATTCTAGAGCAGACGCTCTAACCACTGCGCCACGCGGGCGACTATAATACTTATACTTGAGAATGTCATTATATTAACAAAACATACATGTATAATTTTGCCATACTTGAGAAGAGGAGTTCTAAAGATTTTTCCTATTTATTTCTTTGTAAAGATTTGATTGCCCATTATTGTCTAATCTTACCCTCAGGGGTCATGATATGAACACACTTGAATTAACTTTAACTGAGAATGTTTCCATATTAATATCACCAATTATAGCTTTGATGATATTAAGAAGTAGATTTTAAAAAGATTTTCCCTATATATTCCTAGTATGTAAACTTTTGAATACCCATTGTGGCCCTTTCCTATCCTCGGGGGTCATGCTTTGAACAAACTTGAATCTACACTACCTGAAAATGCTTCCACGTGAGTTTCATCAGTCTTGGCCAAGTGGTTCTGGAGAAGAAGATTCTTTTTAAAAAGATTTTTCCTTGTTTATTCCTATGTAAAATTTAAATAAGCCATTGTGGCCCCACCCTACCCCCGGAGGTCATGATTTAAAGAAACTTGAACCAATCTACACTACCTGAGGATGCTTCCACATACAGTCTATAAGTTCATATGTCCTGGCCCAGTGGTTTTGGAGAAGATTTTTTAAAGATGCCATTAATTTTTCATTAATTCATAAGAATCTCCTCTTGGAAAAGGGATTGGTCCTTCGTTTGAACAAACTTGAATCTCCTTTACCCAAGAATACTTTGTGGCAAGTTTGATTAAAATTGGCCCAGTAGTTCTTAAGAAGAAAAAGGAGTAAATGTGAAAAGTTTACGGCGACGACAACGACAGACAACGGACAAACTTTGATCAGAAAAGCTCACTTGAGCCTTTGGTTCATGTGAGCTAAATAATGGGGGTCAATATGCTTCTTTTAGCTCTATTTAATATGACCTTTTTGCACTGAAATTGTGTCTTAATAAAAAATACATTCTCGTCGTTTTAACAGTTTTTATCCAGATAAAGCATTAAACAAAATACAATTTGAGTCTATTTAAAAATACACTTTGAAAAGGTGACTAAGAAAAGGTTTCAAATTACTTCAATCAATTATTTGACCTTTCTGCACTCACAAAATGTGATTTTTTTTTTAGGCATTTAATAAAATCTAATCAGCATGAAACTCATTTTTAAGTCTTAAAAATTTGCTGAATTTAAGCAGATGGGTCAAAGTTATCATAAATATTCAGAAAAGGACAACAAAAGTCGTGGATATATGATGTTAATTTTTGGATATTACTAAAAAGTGTCAAATGTTATGTTTAATTTGGATCAAATGTTTCCTTGACTGTCACAATGTACTCACTTAACTTGTCACACTTCTTTGAAGGGATTCATAAGAAATAATTTATTTTAGAACCAGCATGGAAAAATAGGAATATAAAATCATAGCTCAAAAGGGGAAAACAAATTTTCTTCAAAACCTTTTGCCACAAAACATAATTCCTGGCGAAATCCTGTACTTAAATGGAATTAAATTGCGTTTTTATTTAAATTAAATATAGTTCAATTTGAAGTTTAGAATCCAGATTTAATGCTAGAACTTAAAAAGATGCCGAATCTAATTTTAGAAATAAATGTCCAGACCAAAATCTGCTAGAGAATACCACGCCTTACTGAAAGTCCCAGGATTACAGAGAATTGTACTATTTATTTAAATACTGTAAAATCAATATTTTCGTGGGATCAAATTTTCGTGGTTTGAGTAAAAATTCTTGGTTCGTGAGTACTTTCAACCCTAAAGATAAAGCTTCACACTTCACATAAATGTCATCAGTGTATCAGCAGTTCAAAACTTACTAGTATTCAGAAACTGTCTGATACCGTCAAGCTTTTGTCACAAGAAGTCAACGACCTAAAACAGCAATAACGAGGGCTTTTCAATAAATGATGCCCTGGGCTCTATGAAATAAAGGATATAAATCATATGATATCAAGCTTGACTTTCTTTCATTATTGAATCGTTCATGAATTGATAACAGCTTGTGTGGACACTTTTCATTGCATAGTTTCAACTCGGGCTTTTTGAGACACTGCATTAAAAATGAATGGTAAACTAGTGTGAAATTAAACGTTTTATTGAACATAGCAAAATTGATAGGCATCATTTTGGGGGTAATTTACACAGTATGAAAAAAATCATTTGATAGTAAAAAGGCTTAGCATTCAATGGCTACCCTATGTTTTAAAAAATAGTGAAAACTAGAGCTTGTGAGAATATCGAAACAATTATTTTTAAAAATATCAAAAAAAATTTTTACCAACATTTGTCTGAAATTCAAACAGGCATTGAAACTTTAATCCATTGCTTTAAATCCTAGAAAAAAAATTACAATAAGATACACTTGACCAAAACAGCCAAGGTCCGAGAAGGGCAAAAATGACAAAAACACAAAAATTATTTTTTTATGCCATTTTCTTAAATATTAGTGATCTTGTTGGTCAAATTCTTATTCGGGGAGAAAGTTCAATTTCTGGAGAAGTGTAGCAATTAAATTGTTTGCGAAAAATCGAGAGGTTTATGAGAGGATGGAACCAGAATCAGGAATCCGCTACATTAAATTTCTTCATGACAAAGTCCAAACAAACAAAGATTTAGGGATAAACAGTAAATATTTTGTCACATCAACAAAATTTGTCATATCTTTCACCCTTTGACTCATTTAATTTTCCAAACTAAAAAATACTTTCAGAAAGGAGAAATAAGTCCAGAAAATCATAGGATCTGTCATATTCCAGTATCACTCAAAAATGTGTTCTTAATGATAAAAATGTATAGGACATGTGTTTTAATTAAAAGAAAATATGTAAGTGAAATCATTAAAACTAAATCATTGACAAGCGTTTTTTGTTTCTTTCTGAGGATCTAGGACATTATTTATTGAACAGCCCTCATAAATGCGTCAATGAAGGTCACATCGCTTGTTTCAAGAGCTGCCCAAGCAACTCCAAACAATATCAAAACACGGTCTTCAAATTCTAGCTGGTGTATCTAGGCCAATATCCGTTATTTCCCGATCTGAACAGGGAGCACACGCCGGGTGTGACCGGTCAGCAGGGGATGCTCACTCCTCCATGGCACCGGATCTCACCTCTGATGTTTCGGAGGTCTGTGTTTGCTCTGCTCCTATTTTGTATTGTTTTATGGACTTTGTTATTGACTACTGTTCATTATCTCCATTTTCTTTTTTATATTCGGATTATTTCAAAGAAGAAAATGGATTTTATATAGATGTAAAATGTCGGTTAACAGAATTGTATGCTAAGTCATTAACATTCTATGTAATAAAAAATCTTGAATTTCAAAGAATATACTTTATAGCTACAGATTGATACTAATAGATAAAATGTTGATGCTTCGTAAAACCGTATCCTGATATAAAACTGTATCTTTATTAGTATGATGCATATTCTGGAACAAACTTTTTAGTTTTAAATCTTGAAAGTCTATGAACTAACTCATTTACTTACAGAGTACGTCAAGTATTGTTTGATCACTTGTAACAGAAGATATTCCTTTGTCCTCTGTTGCTCTACACTGGATTGTCTTCCCTTTGTCTTCTTTTCTGACTCTATTTATCATCAGCACATTGTTCCCTTGTCCAGATAGGGTAAACCTAGGGTCTGTGATAGCAGCACCATCATCTGTCCATGAATACGTCATCAGTAGTCCAGTCACTGGTACTGATGTAGAGACAGCAGAACAAGTCAGATTGTGAGACCTCTGGTTAATCAGATCTCCCTGTAGACTTATCACTGGCTTTGTTGGAGGCCCTTCGAAAAGTACAAACACAGATATGTAAAATATTAGATACATGTCAGACCTGCTAATCATGTATTATAGCAAACTATCATTAATTCTGCTCATTTGTATGTTTGTATCATGCTGATTCTGCCTTTCAGCACATTATAACAAAGAGAACATATATTTGCTTCGTTTAACAAATATAATTTCGAAAACAGGAACGCAGCTCATATATACATGTATACAAAGGGACCTGAAACAAATTATCTTTGACCTGCACATACGAGCGTTCATATGATATAATTCTTAATTTCATAGATAATTTCATGGATAATAGGTTATGAACAAACAAATCCTATGTAGTTCACTTATTCCCTTAATTACGATATCAAATCAAATCTCTGACATCAACTGATTGCATTTTATTTCATGTGTATTTATAATTTGACTGGTTTAAACTACATATAATTTAATTGCAAAACATTTGATAACTCAAATTACTTACTCATGACATAAAGTGTGTTGTTAAAAACAGTAGAGGATACTGTTAGTTCGGCTGAGTATACGCCAGCATCTGAGATGTTGACTGCATTAATGAAGCAGATAAAGGTCTGTTTCTGGTTAACATCTATTCCACAGGAGATTCTGTCTCTGTAATCTAAATTGATGCCAATGAATGGGTCTCCACCAGGTATACCAGCCAACGTACAGATAACAATAGTTTCCTTCTTAAGGTGTACAACGAAATCTTCCGGTATATTCCAAGAGGTAACAGAGGTGTTGATACATCCTGGACTATTCTCAGTAATATAGGCAGGTAACTGTTGACCTGGAAAATAATTATACTATGTACATGACCTCTTTAAAAGAAAGTTTAATATTACAAACAATAGATAAGATGCAAATCTTCTTTCTCATCAACATTTTTTTTCTCAGGAGACGGCTCTGCGTACAGTGTCTACAGTATAAAAATTCGTGTGTCAACCTTTACTAAGTGATACAACATAAAAAATTAAGAATTTTTCTGAAACAGAAAAAAAAGTTTGATAAACTATTTTATGACCATAGATAATATTCCACAATTTTTCATAAATGGCATTGATTCCCTACTGATTTTATAGACTAGTGTGTTTTGACAGGTCATTTAATTGTTTATTTATTTGCCTATACACATACGTAACCATTTATTTGTAACACAGTATCAACAAAACACAGTCTTACATCCTTTATATAGTGAACCGAAAAGCAAACTATATCCAAAACAATTAAATAATTTTTTTTTCAAACAAGTAAAATAAATATAAATTGATAAATAAAATAAGATTTCACAATTTTACAGGTTATACTTTACTCAAGAAAAATATAAAGCAGGCCGTGTTACATTGCTTACCAAATGCAGACAGTATATGCTTAATAATGGATCATACGATAATTAAAACAAAGTTGTAAAAAGTATAGCTACTTTTTATATTTTTCTTTCATCTCAAACATCAACACAGCACGTACGCCCCGCGACACGAAACAACATTTATCTGTAAAACTAGTACAGATCTTTTCATACCTCGGGCTCGGTGACTGTCCAGAGATCAGGTATTTAAGGAATGCTTATTTCAACTTATATTATACTATATAACATAACTTAACGCCTTTTAGTATAAACCGCTTCAAGAATATTATATCCTATATTATTATGCTTCCTGTCAGTTTGTCTCAATTGTAGTGGCATATTTCTTCCCCCTACATGCAAGATAAATTATGTTAACATGCAAGAAAATTATGTCAACATGCAAGATAATTATGTTGACATGCAAGTTACAAATCTTACATGAGAATCTGATTTTAATATGGTTAAAATCACTTCCATAATCCTACGGAAGCGTAAATGGTTCTACACTTGTTGTGTTATAACTTTGTATATTGTTTTATATTTTATCGACTTATCAACATATAAAGTGTTATATCTCCTTATTTATGCACATATTTTGAATTGTATTGAGATGTATTTACATAATTGAAGGCAACTGCTTTTGTTCAATACATTTTATTGCTTTAATTTTTATCAACTAGAAATATTATACTTATTTTCAAATATCGATATCTAATCATGTCTATATAGTAATTGTCGATATGAAGAAATAAATATGAAGTTATATCGATATAGATATATGAATATTTTCGAGAAGTCAGAAAAAGGTGTTTTTGAATTAACTTGGCGGGAGCGGGAATTCTAATTAATCTTTACTTGGGAAACTTATGTACCATGTATTTGCTATTGTGTACGATTATAGGCTGAAACAAAATTTAAAAATATTTGAAAAATGGAGATGGAGAGACACCAACAGTTAAATAATATACATTGTTATAGGAAATTATTATACCAATCATTTTGAAGAGGGAATCTGATATATTCTATCATGGTTCACTGTTTATATCTCTTCAGTTCAGTGGGGATTGTAAATCGCTAATCAAGCAAAAATAGAAAGTAATACTACTATCAAAGTAAAACTAATTATATACAGGGTGTTTCAGAAAACATGCAACCATTTACTTTCCTCACAATATTGATTTGCATACAGGAACATATGAAAGTATTATACAAAATTATGCTAAAAGGGCTAAAGTTTTTATCAATATCAAAAATTTAGAAAATAATTACCATTTTAATTAATTAGGTGTGCCATCACTGAAAAAAGAGAATTCAACATTTTTTATGTTAAATTTAATGAAAAGCAATCATCAGGAATTCTGATACTGCTTAATCAGAGGATGCCACCAGTTCATTTGATTACGGTAATGCATAAAAAATAAGGTTTACAGAATGCAAAGAACTTACTAACAGCAATATAAAGTGAAAGTTGTATAAATCTGTTGAATTTTGTAGCTTACCCTAATGAAATAGTTAAAACTTGATCAAAGAAAAGGGGAAAAAATGAAGAAGAAAAAACAATTAGAGCACAAAACATTTGGATTGTTACTAAAGAGGCATTGTTCCAGAGACTAGCATGGAATCCTTTTTTAAAATAACTAAGTTTGTGAACAAATTTAGTAAGTAAAGTGTGGTCCAGATGATGAAATAGGTTTTGAATCTTATCGATAAACCTTGGACTTGTTAGAACAAATGTTATCAGGACCATTCAACTCTTTCAAATCCATTAAACTGGGCTCCACACTCACCTGACTTAATACCCATTGACTTTTACCTGTGGGGATATTTAATAATCAAAGTTTTTACCCCCCTTCCACCCCCGCCCCCCCACCCCCCAAAAAAGAAATGATCTCAAAATAGTTTGAAAAATGAAACCTAATTCATTTCAAGAGAACTTTCTTGCATCAGATAGATTTATTCTTTCAGCAAAAATGACGCCATTAAGAGCATATTTTTTAAGTAAGTGAAAATTTACAAGTTTCATTTTTAGGTCACCTGAGTAAACTCAGGTGACCTATTGCTATCCGTTTTTGTCCCTCGTCGTCCGTCGTCTGTCGTGCGTTAACATTTAAACATTTTCAGCTTCTTCTCTGAAACCACTGAACAAATTTCAACCAATTTTGGCATACAGCATCTATGGGTAAAGGGGAATAAAAAATGTGAATTTCGTGGTCCTTGTCCCCCTGGGGCCTGGGGGTGGGGCAAAAACCACTAAAATTAGTGCAATCTTTAAAAATCTTCTTCTTTACTCCCGGACATCAAGCAGTCAAACTGTTGGTATGATTGTAATCAGCATTGAGTCCTCTACCAAAATTGTGAAATTCATGGTCCCAGGGTCAGGGGTTCTGGTGTTAGGACGGGGCTCTATTGATTATATAGTGAAAATGCATTAATTCTTTAAAAATCTTCTTCTCTGCTCCTGGGTTTAAATAAACAAATTACGTTCATAGTGCAAGTGAGGTATTGAATTTATTTTAATAAGAATAAATTTTGAAGTTGTGACTTTTAATTAGATATGTTGGTGCATGGTATTGGTCAAAACGCCAGTAAAATCTAATCAATCAGAATGGTTGCATGTTTTCTGAAACACCCTGTGTTACAACGTGAAATGTAATAACAACGCGAAATGTAATAAACCTGGATTATTACATTTTGCGTTATTTCATTTTGCGTCGAAATCAACGCAGAATGTAATAACGCAAAATGTAACAACACATTTTAGAGAATTATTACATTTCGCGTTATTACATTTTGCGTCGAGATCAACGCAAAATGTAATAACGCAAAATGTAATAACACGATTTTTGAATTATAACATTTTGCGTTGTTACATTTTGCGTCGAGATTAAGCAAAAGGCAGGAACGCAAAATGTAATAACACATTTTTTCGTCAGCCAGATTGAGTACAATTTTCAATAGTGTAGTGGCCGATGAAAAGAAAATAAAACGAAAGAAAATAATAGATCAATTTCTTACAATTAATAATTTTTTTAATATATTGATTTAACTAGATACATGTTTTCTAAATCAGTTTAATTAATGCATTTATATAAAATGTGTTGCAAATTAGAAACGTGCGTCTGTGGGCAAGGTTGTTTGGGGTATTGACCTGTATGCTTTTGCTTATAGACAATTGCAATAAATTTTTAAAAATATTCATTTGTACTAGCAGGTGTAAATGTATAGCGGGAAGGGGTTTATTGACAATAATAATACCACACTGTTCCATGCAAATCTCAAGCATTGCAGACAAGCAAAATCAAAATCCTCTCTCTCTCTCTCTCTCTCCATCCTAAAATAGAATGGATTGTTTCTGCATGTCCACAGTAATACAATAATATACATACGAAGTAAACCCCCCGCCCTATGCCTGCCCCTCCGATCCTCGCTTGACACACACATACACTTCTATTCATTTGGTAACCAATGCATTCGTGCCGAAAAATCATATCAAAAGCTTTTAATGAACCTATGGTCAATCTTTGTTAATTAAATGTGTTTTATTGGTTAGAAATTTAGTAAGACTCAAAAATATGCCAGTTAAATTAATTCTTTATAATTAAGTACAGTGTATTCAATATAACTAAAATCAGAGTCAGAAAAACGATACCTTTTGATGTATATATGTCCGGAAAAAGCCCTAACGTTGATATCTCATTGTTAATAATAATAATTATATAATAATAATAATTATATTTTGTTTTATTACATTTTGCGTTGTCTTCAGTGTAAAAATAAATAACGCAAAATGTAACAACGAAAAAGCACGTTATTACATTTTGCGTTGATCTCGACGCTAAATGTAATAACACAAAATGTAATAATCTAAGAATTGTGTTATTACATTTTGCGTTATTACATTTTGCGTTGATTTCGACGCAAAATGTAATAACGCAAAATGTAATAATCCAGGTTTATTACATTTCGCGTTGTTATTACATTTTGCGTTGTAACAACCCTGTATGTACTTTGTAAATATTTTATGCTGTTTCACTCTGAGGTATACGTAGGATCTGGCTCATGAATGGGGACCTCCAGTCTTCAACCCCCCACCCCCTGCATAAAAATATAAACATCAGATCTAACTTCTTATTGCTTTAAAAAAATAAACATAAAATAATTTGTGATTTCAGCCAATCTGTATAGGCTTAGTCACAAAGTTTAAAAGAGGAAAGTGTAGTGTCAGCCAAAATAAATATATAACAAGAAAAACACCCCCAGGGATTTAATAATTTAACTGCGAGAATTTTCTTAAATTTAGGGATATATTACTGGATCTCTGCTGTACTCAGTTTTTGGGTTTTTTTTAAAGCTGGATGAGGGGCACAAAGATACTCCCCCTCTTCAAAAGTGATGATCGGTGCATTAGCCCCCTATGGATCTGTAACTTTTAATGTGTCACCATCTCCCTTTTTCAATATACTTTTTAATTTGATTCAGCCTTTAATCGTATATTTTTTTTATTGGCTCTTTCTTCATATACAAAATTATGAAATAGAAAAGCATGCAACAGATTCAACTACAGACAGTAACATCTTTTAGGACAATGTTTCTGATTTATAAATCAATAAAAATTATTGTGGAGCTTACTATCTACATAATTTTATACAAATTATCTGTCCATTGTTTTTACAAAGAATCTATTACAGGGGAAATTACATTTTGATTTGATTTTAACACTTAATTAAATAGCATAGTACATAAAAAATATAATAAAATCCAAGATAATGATTATAATATATCTAATATTGGTTGCCAGATTTCATTAAAATTATCTAAATTACTATTTGAGCAATACACTTCTTTTTTAATCAGTAATTTCTTTTTCAACATATTTAAAAAGTTGTGAAACTCTGGTACATGTACTTTTCTAGTGACATCCAAATTAGATACTGACACCGAATGTATATACGACTTTGGAAGCAAAGTGCAGTAATTCAAACAGTCACATTTTCTCTCATATAGACCTAAAATAACATTTTTACAAGAAAGATTTTCTACATTGAATATATGTAGATCATTCCACAATGTTAGAAAATGGTTCCAAAAAGTTGCAACACAAGTACAGTAATAAAATTTGTGTTTTAAAGTATCTTCTTTTTTACAAAATAAACATTGTGCTGAAGTTTGAATTTTCCTTTGAAAAAGTAGTTTTTTATGTGATAAAAAGCTTTGAGTTAGCTTATATTGAAAAGACTGTAATGATGTTTCATTAGAACACACAAAAGGTAGCATAAATGTTTTTTCTAAGTCTGCAGGTGAAAAATTTGTGTTAAATATTTCTCCCATTTTTGTACACATGTTGGTACTTCATTTAGACTGTCTATTATAATCCAGTAAAAGTCTTTACAAGATATTTTTGACAATGGACTTATTTTATCATTGAATCTTAAGATCAAAGAATCTCTAATGATTAAAACTTTTTTGTTTTGCCTTATGTATTTTCGCCAATGATATGGAATGGCATTCCTTAAACAAAAGTAATCAAAAAAGGATACATTTAAGTCATACTGTTTACCTAATTCCTCATGACTTAAAAAATCATAATTATCACCTAAAATATCTCCAATATATAAGATTCCTTCTGTGTACCATTTTTTCCAGAACACAGTTTCATTATTGATTTTAATGTTATCATTGAACCAAAGAGCTTCTTTGAAAATTTTTGGTTCAATATCAATATCATTACATCTTAGTTGTGTCCATGTTTCAAAAATTTCTCTGTAAAATTGTCGTAATGTTAAATCTGTATATAGCCTATTTAAACAACCTCTGCTAATTATAAAATCATTTAAGGAATTTCCACCCTCACAATTTTATAGGTTCAAAGTACAAAAACTGCATTTATTTTCATTCAATATACTTTAAACTTTTCATTTATTGCAAAAAATGTATAGGTCACCATATTATTTAAGATGCGAAACATAAATAAACAGAAGTGTATGTCAACATAAAAAAATGGACATTTTTTGTAAACAGTATTGAGAAAAATATGTAAAAACTGGTTTAAATGCATAATTCTGATGCTGTGTGTTCCTAAATACTTCCTACTTAAAAGATACTTTTGAATTGTGAATATCAGGTACACTTTTTAACAGTAAAGCAAATGCCTGAATGAAGAGACCTTAGAAGGAGTTATTGCCCTTGTCAACATTTTTTAAAGATTGAATAATTGATTAAATATAGAAAATATGCATTTTTAAAATTCTTTAACTAAACAATATTTATCATTACACCTATTGTAAAGCATTCTTCCAAGAGATATTTTTCTGTAAGGTATGAATTTAAACTAATTACAGTTTTTGTAAAAACCTATGACATCATAGGAGGGTGGAATTACCTGTATACTATATCCTTCAGATAAAATTGAATTGTACTTCTCCATCTTGCTTTTGTATTACTGAAAATCCTTCTAACCCAACCAAGTTTTAATGATTTCATTTGTGCTTCAAAATTGGGCACTTTCAATCCACCCTTATTATTTTTTTGGCAAGATACTGAACTTTTAACCTTTGGTTTTTCATTATTCCATATGAACTTATTCAGTTCTTTAGACACTTCCTTTATCATTTGTGGGGGAAGTGGAAGTACTTGTGCTTGATATACTATTTTAGATATTGCTAAAGTTTTTACTATTAGAATTTTGCCAATAAGTGTTAAGTTCCTCATTTTCCATGAATTCAAAGTTGCTTTTAGTTCATCTAATTTTGTATTTAAGTTTTTAGAAAGAACTTTTTGTTCGCCACTTGAACTAAACCAAATTCCAAGGGTAAAAAATTCACCTTTTGACCATTTTACTTGCAAGATTCCTGGTTTGAAATTTTTATTCTTTCCTATCCAAATTGCCTCAGTCTTATTCAAATTAATTTTCAATCCAGAACAATGCTTAAATTTTTGAATAACATTTAATATTTCAATTCCTGATTTTTCATCACTTAGAAAACATGTAGTGTCGTCTGCTAACTGGCTAATCTGAAATTCGGTCTCCCCTATTTTTATGCCGCGTATATTTTTATTTGCTCTTATAGCTATTGCAAGCAATTCAACACATAAAATGAACAAGTATGGTGATAAAGGGCATCCTTGTCTTACCCCTCTACTTAATTTGAAAAAAAGATGTTGCATATCCATTATTTATGACACTACTAGATATATCTGTATACAGGATTTGAACCCAATGCCTAAAACTTTCACCAAAACCAAATATTTCTAAAGCTTTATCAATGAAACACCATTCTACTGTATCAAATGCCTTTTCAAAATCTACTAAAAGAATTAGTCCAGGGATATTCTCGATACTAGTATAGCTTATAAGATCAGAGATAGTTCTGATATTTTCTCCTATAAATCTATTTTCTAAATATCCAGTTTGGTCAGAATCTATTAAATGAGGTAAATAAGTTTTCATCCTCTTTGCCAATGCCTTTGATAATATTTTGTAATCAAAATTTAGAAGTGGTATTGGTCTCCAATTTTTTAACAAAGTTCTATCCTTATCTTTCTTTGGAACTAAAGTTACTATTCCTTTTCTTTGGTCAACAGAGAGAGCCTGTTTTTTAGTGCTTTCATTTATGCTATCTATAACTAGTTCTGATATCTCTTTCCAAAAATACTCATAAAATTCCATTTGAAACCCATCTGTTCCAGGTATTTTATTATGTTTGAATGTTTTCAAAATATTTTCACATTCTTCATATGTGATTGGGCCTTCACATGAAAAGGATTCCTCAGCTTTAAGTTTTGGAATGTTAGAATTATTCACAAAATAACCAAGATTTTCATTATATTAATTAAAATCTAAGTCAGATGTATATAATTTCTTGTAAAATTTCATCTCCTGTTCTAGTATTTCATTTTTACATTGTACAATATTGTCATTTATATTTAATGTTGAAATACATTTATTTCTGTAATTTCTTTTTTCAAGAGATTAGAAAAAAATTGTGCATTGTTCCCCTTCTTCATGCCATTTGGCCTGAGATCTTAATATAATTCCATTGGTTTTGTTATCATTTATTATTTCCAACTCTTCTTTTATTTTATTATATATGTTTACATTTTCTTCAGTTGGGTCTGTTGCTATTTTTGCATTTTGTTCCTCTAATTTCTTAGTTAGACATTCTTCATTCTCTCGATTTCTACGTGCTTTAAGTTTTGAATGCTTTACAATAAAATCCCTTAGTTCACATTTTAACTGTTTATTTTCTAATCTAGAGTATTTTTCTTTTAACTGTACACTTGTTTCTTTTATTTTCTCTACAAATATCTCATCAAGAAGATGCTTGAGTTTCTGATTGACAATATCTATGTGGTTTTTGGAGACCAGGTATTCCAACAATCTATTGGAATTCCCATGGGTACAAATTGCGCTCCGTTATTAGCAGACTTATTTTTATATTCATATGAAGCAGAATTTATGCAAAATCTTATGCGTGAAAAGAAGAAAACACTTGCTGTGGCTTTCAACTCGACATTTAGATATATCGACGACGTATTGTCAATTAATAATGATAATTTCCATTCCTACGTCGACACGATATATCCTGGTGAGCTTGAGATAAAAGATACCACAGAGTCCGACACTTCTGCTTCTTACTTGGATATTTTACTTGAAAAAGACACTAATGGTAATCTAACAACCAAGTTATATGATAAACGTGATGACTTTAACTTTTCTATCGTCAACTTCCCTTACTTATGCAGCAATATACCCAGTGTTCGAAATTTGGAATTATTTTCTGTGGGTCCAAAGGACCCACTGATAAAGGGTCTACACAAGTCCTTCCAAGGCAGCATAGGCCCAAAAATAATACCATCAAATATTTTGGGAAAATAAACTTGAATTGACAATCTTGGTAAGTTTATCGATTCCTTACCAATGAAAAAATCATGTAATTTAACCAAAAAAAAGTTAATATTACTGTAAACATACTTTATGTCCCCCCCCCCCCCCAAAAAAAAAAAAAAAACCAGGGTCTGTCTGTAGGGGTTTTTTTTGCCTAATGAACGTTCTCACATATTGAAGCATAATAAAGTTTCTATTTAAAACATTAATTTTCACTTTCCCTAATTAACTAAATAAATAGCGCCAAACATCCCAGGACTGAAGTATCCAGGTGGGATATTAACAGTAGACACCCAACATGGCTGTCTTGCGATAGAAAACGAAGCTTAACAAATTGGGGGAGGAAATGCTAGATGATATAAGAATGATCATTCCTCTTCAAATTTAAGTGAAGATTGACTAGGATGACATATTTATGTTTCAGCTATTTAAGCTACAATTAACATTCTTTATAAAAATTGCATCAGCTGATTGAAACCGGCACAGATATGGTAGCAATTTGAATGTGTCGGTCGAGTTATAGGAAAGAAACATATTTTTTAGGCCCTCTTTCTTGGCAAATCATAATCGGCCCAAAATCATTTTAAGGACCCATTTAGTCATACAATACATGAGTCCTTCCGTTTGTACGTCAGCGCAGGACCGACGGACCGACGCTAATTTCGAACACTGAATATACCTTCATCACCTACATACGGACTATATATATCTCAGTTGATTCGATACGCAAGAGCATGCTCTACGTATGAACAATTTCTTAAACGAGGTAAATTATTGACAAGCAAGTTGATGAAACAAGAATATCAACAGTCTCGTTTAAAGTCATCATTTCGTAAATTCTATGGTCGATACAATGACCTTGTCAGCAAATACAATTTATCATTGAATGAAATGCTGACTGGCGTTTTTCAAACCAATTGTTAGTCCTTTATTTATACACTGAATTGACGATGGATTTTTTCCGTTATTTCCTGATTATGACAACGAGCACACGGCGGGTGTGACCGGTCGGCAGGGGATGTTCACTCCTTCATGGCACCTGATCCCACCTCTGATGTCTCGGAGGTCCGTGTTTGCTCCGCTCTTATTTTGTATATTGTTTAATGGACGTTGAGAATGAATACTTTTCGTTATTTCCATATCCTTCTTGTAGTAAGGATGCATTGAATTTCCAAAAACCAGGGCCTCTATCAACAAATATTTTCCCTTTTAAAGTTATGATTATAACACTATGATCTGTTTTTATCGATGGTTTTATACTTGCAGTACCAAAAGGTACCAAAAAAGCTGGAATCAAGAAAAAATCTAATCTTGATAAAATAATTGGATTTTTTCGCAAAAATGTAAAGTGTTTTTTGTCAGGATTTTTTTTCTCTCCAAATATCAATTAAATTTAGGTCTTCCATAGCAGCAATTAGATTATCTCTGTATCTTGATTTCCCTTCAATGTTTCCACCCTGTTTGTCTATGGTAGGATTTAAGGTAATATTAAAGTCACTGCCTAATATCAAATTCTTATCACTCTCTTCATCTAAATGAGTCAACAAAAATTCTAAAAATTCAACTTGTTCAGCTAAGTTATCTTTTGTTGGAGCATATACATTTATTAATGTAAATTTTGAATCATCTATTAAAATGGATACTTTTAAAAATCTGCAAATATTGTCACTTGTTTTTTCAATTATTTTATAATCTATATTATGTGGAAATAAAATTGCTACTCCTTTGTTATTTGATTCTCCATGACAAAAAATTATATCAGATTCCCATTCAGTTTTCCATATTTGTTGATCTAGCTCAGTAGAATGTGTTTCTTGTAAATAAATAAAATGATCAGGAAATTTTTCTTTAAACCATGTAAACAAGTATCTTCTTTTACTTTTTAATCTTTTTAATCCCCTAACATTCAGAGATATAAAAGACAAAATCTATTTCCATTTTGTTGTAGTACCCCAACACAAGCTCACCATAAAAAAAAAACCGAATGCAAAAACATTGTCTATACCAATGCAGTTGCAAGTAAACAAAAAAAATCCTTTTTAACATAGAGCCAGGTTTATAACAAAAACACAAACGAAAAAACATACAGCGTATATACAAAAAAGGTAGTTCATTTTATTCAGAGTAGCTTAGGTTTTAACCTAAAATGTGATTGTCATCTCGAATCGGGTTCGATACCGGAAAGGAAAAGCAGTGACAAATTTTAGACTCAAAACACAACGGATCTGAAAATTGCGTATTGTTTAAAATTAGAAATGGTAATGAAAATTTACTCAATTCTCAATTTAGACATTAATTTTAAATACATAAGTATAAATAATAATAATCATTGATGAAAAAAACCGTTACACATTTTACTATGCAATCAAGTATTTTGATAAGAAGGAAATATATACAATATATTACAAATGATTTGCTGACCATGTTAACCAAGGTTAACTATTAATACACCTCATTACATTGGGCACGACAGTTCCAACTAGAACTGTCCAAACGGGACAAAATACCCCCCGCTGGATTTTTTAGAAGTAAGTTTTTCCATAATAAAGATATGTATCAAACATGAATTATGAAATCTTTATTCCAGTGACCTTCAACTTCCCCAAATAACCTTGGGTCAAGGTCATGACACACCCCTGGGTCATGGGCAATCTTTCAGTGAAATGAGAACATACCAAGTTTATCCATAAGAAAGATATGGACCGGACATGAATTATGAAATTTTTCTTCCAGTGACCTTGAACTTACCCAAATAACCTTGGTTCAAGGTCATGACACACCCTTGGGTCATCGGCAATCTTTCAGTGAAATGAGAACCTACCAAGTTTATCCATAAGAAAGATTTGGACCGGACATGAATTATGAAATTTTTCTTCCAGTGACCTTGAACTTCCCCAAATGACCTTGGATCAAGGTCATGACACACCCTTGGGTCATGGGCAATCTTTGTGTGAAATGAGAACCTACCAAGTTTATCCATAAGAAAAATATGGACCGGACACGAATTATGAAATTTTTCTACCAGTGACCTTGAATTTCTCCAAATGACCTTGGGTCAAGGTCATGACACACCCCTGGGTCATGGGCAATCTTTGTGTGAAATGAGAACATACCAAGTTTATCCATAAGAAAGATGTGGACCGGACACGAATTATGAAATTTTTCTTCCAGTGACCTTGAACTTCCCCAAATGACCTTGGGTCAAGGTCATGACACACCCTTAGGTCATGAGCAATCTTAGTGTGGAGTAGTAGATTCTAATGTCCCTCTGTAAGAAAGATATGGACCGGACACGATTGCACAGACAGACGGACGGACGGACAGCTAGACAGACAGACAGACGGACAGCTAGACAGACGGACAGACGGACAAGGTGATTCCTATATACCCCCCTCCAAACTTCGTTTGCGGGGGGTATAATAACCTGATTACCTGACCTGAGCACATAAGTAGCCACTATATGCAAGAACAATGTCTGCCATCAAGTTTTCCATAATTTGAAACCTGCGAAAGCCCAAATGTTTCCCATAGAATCTAGAGATCACGCATGTCATGTTTATAACATTCATCGATCGGAGAACTTTAATAAGCCGCCTACCTGCGCCGTACTCGCCGTCATCGTTGTGGCCCTCGTGGATTGCGCCGTTACCATCCTTAAAACGATACACTAAAATATTGTGTTCTGCCGTTGCGTATGATGGGTCTATAACGATTTTTTTGTAAAAGTTTCTAACCTGGTTGTATGTGTTTGTTGTTGCTGCGGCTGCTTTGAAAGTATTTCCTTCATCTGAGCAATCAATGGTAGACATAGGAATCTGCTGAAGCTTTTCCTTATCTGCTTTGGTCATATCCAGGATATTTTCTGACTTTGGTTTCAATACTTTGTCTCTGTACACATTTCCATTTGGAAATACTAGCTTTTCTCCTACGAATCGTGTCTTCACTTTCTCCTTCCAGTACTGATCATTTATTTCCTGAAGTTTCTTTCGGTTTTCCGCGACTTCTATTGGTCTCTGTGGCGTGACGTAAAAGGTTCTTTCGGGTGACTTTGGTTCCGCGGTCTGATTCGGCTGGTCAGACGCTTCACGCTCTCTTTTGTTCAGTTCTCTTTGCGCTTGGAGAATTTTTTCTTTATCACTGAATTTTGAAAGTCTGCCAGTAATAATTCGAGGTTTCCCTGAAGTTTTTGGCCCATTTTTATGAATATTTGCAAAGGAAGTGTCCACTCCAAAATGCTCCTTTATGAGATGTGGGATTTTCTCAAATAAATTTTCCTCATTATCCTCTTCTGGTAATTGTGAATAAGAATATTCTGATTCATTGACCTTGACTTTAAATCTATAATTTCAGATTGCTGTTTTCTGACCGTTCTGTCTAAATTAATGACAACTGATTTTAACATGTTGACATCTTCTCTTAACATTTTGTTTTCCTCCTGAAGCATCTATATTATTGATGTTCTCCTCCTGTTGTTGAGCAACATGAGATATACGAAAATCAAATCCATCTTCCTCTCATAGATCTTTCCTTTTATTACTTATATCTTGTGTTAAACCTTTAATTGCCTTCAAAGATTCAGTTATTTCCCCCAGGCTTATCTGCAAGTTCGGTAGGGTCTGCATTGCACCGAGTAACTCAAGCGTGAACGGCGGCATGAATTGAGGAACAAACGATATACCGCTAGTACTGGAGTCCGAAGTAGACTGACCGTGTCCACTGTTCCTTTTTTGTACTGACATCTGCTCACGACTGGAACTCATAATTCTATTGTTCAAAAGGGGGCAAAAAGAAAATACAAATATATCACTAAAAACTTGCCAAAAACTCCATTTTTTTCTTTAAGAAATGGTAATCATTGCTCTTTAGGTCTGGCCACACATATTTTTAATCCCCGATCAAGAAGAACACACTTAAGGTCAAAAACGTCGAAGCTCAGAAATTCATGACTACCCGGCCATAAGTCACGTGATTATTTCACAATCTTTATTTCATATCTTTAATCGTACATGCTGACATGATGCATACAATGTAAGCTTTCACTGAATTCTGATTGAAGTGAAGGTTCATTGGAATTGCCGCCCCCGCCAAAATAATTCAAAAACACTTTATTCTAACTTCTCTATCGCAAATATTCATAAACAAAAATCGATATAACTTTATCTTTATTTTATCATATCAACAATACTTTATCGTTATGATTAAATATCTTTTTTCGATTAATATCTAAAAATCAATGGATAAAGAATTTTAATTGATGTTTTATCTGCCCTTGCGTAGGCATATGACTCGCCTAATCCCCCCCAGATTCTTTCTCTTCCGAACTTGCATTTTTTTCTTTTTCTTTTGATTCAAATTAATAACTATTCAGAGATATCATTATTATGTTGTTTATTGTGGTTTTGAAATGTCTTGATGACCTCATCTGTTCTTATAGCTTTACCATCGGAGATGTGCACAAGTCGATAGCCAAGCCAAAAAAAATCAATCAAGGGTAACGAGTGCATTCGGGTATATATCTTTACAATAAGACAAGGTATATGAAAGAAATATGGCGAAATACGGCTATTGTTGGTATGAAACAAGTCGTATAGATGAAAATGTTGCGTTTTTAAGAATTCATGTCAGCTTAAATCGCTGGTTAAAACTTTTTAACCATGAAATGTATGGCGTCGCGTAGGGAAAGTAATAAAAAGCCAAAAACACGTGCATATTGATGATGACAATTGTGTGATCACATTCCGTAGTGCCAAACGATGCATTAGAGTCACTTAGATCGTTTGTCCATATTTGCAGTCAGTATAATTTTTTAGCATTCATGGTATGGCTTAAGAAAGTTACATTGGGTGTAGTAATTAAATTCCATAAGTGAATAAATAGGCAACAACATGTTTGCTGTGCTATGGTGGCATATTTATGCCATCCACATCATTTTTTGTCAAGATAAGATTTCACGTCAAGTCAAGATAACTATCTCGTCAAGTGATGAAAACTTTCTGGTTTGTCATCAAACACCGACTTTTATCTTGTACAGGCAAGATAAGCTATCGTATTTTTGCGATAGCTATCTCGACAAAACTCGATAATTTATCTTGTATCGCGATTAAAAGTTATCTCGTCATTTCAAGATAGCTACTGCAACATAACGTGATAGCTTATCGTGACTTGACAAGACATAAAGTCGGTGTTTGTCGATAAACCAGAAAGTAATCATGACTTGACGAGATAGTTATCTTGACTTGACATGATATACTATGTTGACTTAAAATTATGTGGATGTCATAAATATGCCACCATACTGTGCAGTTTGTTTTTAACTTCTAAACCAAAAAAAGTTTTATTTTTGGTTGTCAGACAGTAACTTAAAAGGTTTCCAACCGACTATGACGACGACGTTGGCGCGTAACAGTCGTCACGAAGATAGGCTTTTCTATCATGCCACCTCGATTACCGTCCAGACATTATCACAGAAACCGAAATTTATACAGCGGACAATCATACTCATTTTTTTCACCCTAAAATTGACAGAAACTCTGCTCTAATTTGGTCCGCGAGTTTGGCAACTTTAAACGTCGATTTTACTCTCATACGCGTTTGTACGCGTCGTATGCGTAATGTTTTAGCATGTTAACACTTGGAAAATGTAGCCAGTGTTTGTCGATACTTTCTTACAAACATTAAAGTGTACAAAACCAGCTGAATTATGTATATTATGGCCTAAATCGAAAACTTGTGGGATTCATTGGGCGCGGGAATTTGCTCGCTTAAAATGTTACAGTTACTCTCAACCATTAAGACTACCTTCGGAAGGGTTAAATATTAATCCTATAAGAAATATAAATGCTCCGATGAACTCAATGCACAGGAGAATCAAGGCTGTCACTGAAGCGCAAGGGTGATGATGAGAATTTAATTTAAATTTTTGGGGTGTATCGACATATCAATTTCAATATATAACTCATGAAATATCCGTCAAAGTTACGCAAGACTTTGGTAAATTGTTAATTAAAGATGAATTCAAATGTTTTACGACAATATTGGAAAACATGTATTAAATAAGAGTTTTAATTTAATTCAAAAGTTTACTATGCGTTTATTTTTCCCTTCAATATATAATCACAACTTGTATATTGTTTGTAGATTTTGTCTATAGCTTTCTGTTCGTCTGTCTTTTCCCCTTTCTCCCTTTATGTGTATGTTTGGTGTGATGGCGGGGTTGGGATATGTGAAACAACTTCATAAAATGATTGAGTACATATAAAAATTAATTACAAGTTCTTATAATTTATTTGTTTTTATTCTGAAATGGTCATCCAAGTTTACTCAGGTGACCTATTGTTGTCATTTGTTTTTGTCTGTGATAGCATTTGAACATTTCAAGATCATTTTTTTCTGAAGCACTGAACCAATTTCAACCAATTTTGTCCTAAAACATCAGTCAAGAAAAGTAAAATATGAAATTCAAGGCCCCAGCAACTGGAGGCTGAGAGGTTGGCCTTAAACCACCAATTTCAATACAAATAAGAAAAAAAAAAACCTCCGTCCTTACTCTTGGACATAAATCAGTTTATTTTTGCTGGTACATGTATGTTGCAACGCACTTTGAAAAAAAATTCAAATTGCGTTAAAATTGGAAAAAAAATCGACGCACTTTGAAATTTTTTTCAAAGTGCGTTAAATTTGGGACTAACTCAACATACTTTGAATTTTTTTAAAAAGTGCGTTAAGAGTGTACATCAACATTTTTAACCATGTGGATATTTAACGCAATTTGAAAAAAAAGATGTACAAAACAAAAATTCTGGACTTACTTTTTAGTAGTTGAGAGAATCAATTTGTAATAATGATATATTTCGAAAAACGTTTAAATTAAATTTACATGTTTTTGGTTTACCCTAATTGCGAAGAAGGAGAGGAGGAGTACATAAAAGGTCTCTTAGTCCAAATCTTTTTTCTTATACAAAACTGTCGGTAGCAAATTGAAAGTGGACATCCCTGGGTAATAAATTTTAATTTACATTAAGTGCACGCAAACTGGAAAAAAATTAAGTACAATAAACCATTTAAGAGAGACAGAATTTTCAAAGTAAGGAAAAATCTAAATCACTCACTTTCACATCCTGAAGTGACCTTATCACCGAAAAGTTATCCAACAGGTTCAATTAGTATAAGATTTTCAAGAATATTGACCAAGGCATACACATTTTTTCAAAGAGCAATAATATGGTCGATATCAACGCACTTTGAAAAAAATATTTTTTTTTTCAAAGTGCGTTGATTTGGTCCCAAATCTAATGCACTTTGAAAAATAATTCAAAGTGCGTAATTTTTCAAAGTGCGTTGTAACACTGATATATTTGTAATAAGCTATGAACCCTCTACCAAAATTTTAATTTCATGGCCCCGTAATCAGAGGTTTTGGTGCTAGGGTGGGACTCATGTATATAGTAAAAATTCGTTATAGTTTCTAAAAGAATCTTCTTTGCTTCTCATTAAAAAACAAACAAACTTAATCATAGTTATGATGAGGGAGAGTGGCTTTTTCCAAAGTTTTCTCCTCTGTATTAAGCCGATTTATTACATACTTAGTAATAATTACATGATTTTTGCATATGCGCTACAATGTATGCCTGACGTCACAATAGTCGTATCATACGGATCAATATCACGCTCCTAGTAAATTCATTCACAAAAACAGTAATTGTGATCATACACTATTTTTTGGTGGCTTAATATTCTCTTAATTTAAACTTTTTGAAAATAAGGATATTATAATTTACGAATAATAGATTATTTTCAAATTACACATCGAGTATATTGAATAGAAGTAGAAACAAACCCAAACTTTATGAGACAATAGACCATGTACATGTATGTAAGAAATCCATGCATGATTATTTACTTATTTTCTTGTAAACTTAATGTGTGCTGTATTTTTAAAATTTCTAAGTATGTAATAAACATAATAAAACATACCCTTTTCCACATCACATCCTGTATCAGCCCTCAACCAATATCAGCCCTCAGGCATTCGGTCCTCTGTCTGATACTGGAATCTCGGGCTGATACAGGATTTGATATGGAAAAGGGTATGTATTATTCTCTATGGACTAAGTGCATAGTTATCAAGAGGGATAAGTACGTCCCCAAAATTATGAATTTTATGGGGATTTTATGGATTCTTGATCAGGGGCTCTGGAATTTGGGTGGGACTCAGAGAATTGTATACTTAAAATGCATTAATTCTTCGATTGTTTTTCACTCTTATCTTAATAATAAAGCCGATTACTATAATTGATTTGTTATGATTAAAAGGGTTGCCCCTTCTAAAATTATGGTTTTTATGATACTCATGGGCAAGGTCAGGATTCTGCTACTAAGGCATTGCTCTGTTGAATACACAGTGAAAATACATTATATTTAATATCTCTTTAAAATTTTTCTCCTCTACCTTGAGATTGATTTAATAAAACACACTAAATACATAGTTATGAGCAATGATGCCTTATCTAAACTTGTGAAAGGACGGACCAATGAACAAGCATTCCTGTGGGACGGGTGTACTTAGTAAAATGCACTGTTAATTTGATCCCATGCTCTGCTTATTGATATTAAGTAAATAACTAAGTGTATGCATGAAGTGATGATGAGCTATGGTGTCTCTCTGAAAATAGTGAAATCCATGGCCTCTGATTTAGAACATTATAAAGTTGAAACATGATACATGATACTCAGGTGATCTTAATGTCACACGGGCCTCTTGCACATTACAATTTGCCCTGTGCAAATGAGAGAAAACATGATACCATTGATACAATCTGTGATAGCTAACATCATTATTTTGTGTATGTTATATAGAAATGGCATTTTCAAAAATCTTACCTTCCGTCAAGTAATAACAGACAATGGAGGTAAAATACTTGAAAATAATAAAAAGTTTATCCTTCGTCTTTGTGGCGTGGAATTTCATTTTATCCTTTTACTATATAAACTTCCTGTTTCTATATTTAAAGTTTGCCTTAAAGTATGGAGATTTTATTGGGCAATTAATCCTTTATATAACTATGTAAATATTTTAAATAATCTCAAAAACGGCATTTTTATTGGGCCATCATGTATCTCTCAGGGTCAGGGGTTATGGTGTTATGACTTGGCCCTAGGGATTAAACAGTGAAAATGTATTACTATAGTATTTATTTCAAAATCTCTTCTGCTCCAGGGAAATAAGCTTATGAAATAAAAAAATGTTATGATGAGGAATTTATGACCCCCAGGACCAGACTTGGTAAATAATTAATTATGAGTATAATGATATGCAGCGCATTTCATATCTTTATATCGCTGATTTAGATATTGCTATAAATAGCTTGGTAAACATTTCAAAGATGTATTTATTGAAGTTATCACAACACGTGTATCTATCGTTCACGTGTTTACCTAGTGTTGTTTCAAATAGAAAATTGATCGGATTGGTTAATGTATGAAGAGATTACCTGTGTACAATGCACACAAGAACAGTACATATGTATCCCTTGGCGTATCCAAATTAAAAAAAAATCTTGCATACCTTTATCATCTATAAGATAGGTTTTAGTTTGTGTTTACAGATTAAAGAGTTAAATTTACTAATAAAAGAGTAAAATTTACAGATTAAATGTAGAAATTTAAAAAAGTGTCAATATGGTATTAATACGCGTTTGTAGCTACAATGCGGAATACATGTAAAAAGTTTATTGGTATGGAAGTAAAGAAAATGTACACAATATTCATTTCCCTGGGACCGTGAATGCTATCTGTTTTTTCAAACTATTAGAGAATGTTTTAGGATACGATTGAAAATTACAATGCACATTCTTTTATGTAAATATACTTATTTGCAATGCACTTATTTCAACATTGGTCATAAGATAATATATATATATATATATATATATATATATATATATATATATATATATATATATATATATATATATATATATATATATATATATATATCACACTGCTGTTTTGATCTCGGCCCTGGTATCAGCCGGATTGGTTGGTATCGGCCCAAGCCTGGAGGGCGTGGGCCAAGACCACCCAAGGGCTGATACCAGGGACGAGATCAAAATAGTGGACCAGGTGTAATGTTGTTTATATCATATATCTAAATTCAAAGAAAAGAAATAATATTTAGATATTTATTTTTCAATCAAAACGTTAATACAATTTTGTCGTTACAAAATTAGAGTTATCTTTCTTTATTTCGATGTTCCTGGAGATGTTGCTTGACTAGACGGCAAATATAGAGAAAGGTTTACTTGGTCATTTAAAAAGAATAGTCCTGGTGTTTTGAAATATTAACTTACGATGACTTCACCAACTATGATAATCAAATTCGTAAAGATCTACACTTTTTTTCGTTTTCCTTTTAAGCGCTAAGCGCAGTGCAAAGCGCTTTCTGTCAGCGTAAATCTACATGCGTTCACGATCCAGCGCCACTAAGCAAGTTAAATAACTCCAATTGTTTTTCTCTCTTTCCGCTATTTTAATGCAATGCTGCGTTACGTGCAATTCTAATAATAGGAGGCAATTAGTAAGGTATTCCACAGTTAGTAGATAAGAGCAGTTCAGCTTTTCATGCTCTTCTCTTCACATTGTAGTTCTGTTAAATCGGGTCGGCACACATAAACTTTGTTTCATGTAGCTTACAACTGCTATAACGCAAATGCTTAATTAAAAAAAAAACGGTATATTATTTATCCTGTACAATTATATAGTGATTGAAAATAACATAATTTAATACAAAATGTAAAACTCAGATGGTCTTTAATACATTTTTAAATCTCAAAATGGAAGTGATTTATTCAGTAAAAAAATCGCAAAACTGATTTAGAATGTATTACATGTACTTACATAATCTGGTGCATTCTATATAACTCATATTCATATAAACTGTAAAGTATTATTTTTTCTTCTAGACCTTTATTTCAGGCAGTGTAATTAAAACAAGCCTTCCTGTTAACACCCTGCACCATGCTGAGAGCTATCAGTGAAGGTGATTTCGCATCTCAGTATCAATTAGTTACAAATTGCAATGCACACACTTTTTAAATGTCTATACTTGTTTTGCACTTGCTCTATATTTCTATCATATGGGTAAAAAATATTGTTAATACTTCGAAAGAAAGTGCATTTTGTGGCTTTACATATACATGTATGTAGGTCATGCGATGGTTGTGTTTCCAACGAATGCATTCAAACAGTACAACTTATTTCTTTGAATATCGTGTTTTAAAATTTTGTTTGTAGTAGTGTAGGATATTGCTAAAAATGCTAACGCCTTAATAATAGTATTTACCAATGGAAAGTTATAGGGCTGATTAAATGTTGAGCAAACAGTAAGATAGGCCGAGATGTCTGTCTACCCGTAAAAAAATTTGAAGCTTTTTAAATTATTTCAACAATAGTCAAAAAAATAATTTTTGGGGGTTTATTGACATAATAATAATCCAAAGAAGAAAAGAGTGGAATATTTATTGTTAAAAAAATAATAACTTCATTTACAAATCAGTTATACATGAATTTTTATATCAACACAATGTTACTGTAAATACGCTAAAAATCATGTATTTCAAAATCAGAGATTAAATGATAGCATCGAAAGATTAATATCTTTATATTCAAATGTATATTTACATATTATATCTGACATAAACGGCGTTAATTCTACGGATGTTAATTTCATTTACGTAGAGTTTTGTACCATGACATTGTTACAAACATAGATGTAATGCCATGCAATCTTCAATTTGAAACACTCGTAAACGCGGAAAGAATTTGTTATAAAAAAGATCACCAGAAGATTTTAACTGTCAATGTTGCACGTAAAAGAGAGGAATTTTAGCGATATTTTCAGGTTTTTAAATTAGTTCAAAATATACATTTTCCAGCAAATGTATTGCTACATTTAGAGTCTAAATTTTATAGGAAAAGTCGACTACCATATCCTCTCCAATAAATATTCAATTTATACGCATATATTAACTTTAATAGTTTCCTGTAAGGCGACGGGGAAAGGAAAAATACACGGAGAAATTATTTCTTGCAATTCTATGTATGTGATATTGCATTGATTGATCTTTTCACAGACGAAAAAAATGTAAAATGCTCAAAATAAAAAAAGCATAAGACAATGTTGAATTTATATCCCAACAGAAAGTCTTCAGAACTCAACTATTTAATTATGTACGTATTAAACAACTGTGCTCGCCTATTGTTGCATGTATGTCGCACTGTCAACATATTGCTTAAAATTCAATACAACAGGAAAGGATTACTGCACTTAACGCCGTGTTTTGGGTCTTTTTCGATCGCTTCTGTTGCTTTTAAATATTAACTTAATTTCAGTGTTATATATTTACTACAGAAGTATGTTCATTTGACACCTAATTTAAATGTTAAAAATAATTTTAGACTTTAATACAATAACTAATTTAATGTTTTTTGTGCTTACGGTTTTCCGAATACAGAGAATTTACACTGACCTGTCCTTGATTAAACATTATAATATGTATTAGAGGAGGAGCTAACATCGTAAGAATCGATCTAGAATTAGACTGGGTAAATAACAATGACATGTATTAAAAATACGAGATCTCTATTTTCCAACGTCCTATTTATTTTGTATGGCACAGGTATATTATGTAAAAAGGTTTAAAACGCATTAGCCCATCCATGTAAGTAAAGAATATTTTAAATCGATGACTATTCAACTTGTTCGAACACAGTATCCTAGTTATCACAAAACATGCTATCAATGAGTCACGTGACGGAATTTAGTATTCACAAAATTACCTGAGGAAATATTTCACGTGGTGAATTATAATATTCAACGTGTCACAGCCCTTGGTTACAACAGAGAGAGCGAGGGTAAGAAGAGGCAGTTTTTTTCTCTTTTTTACCATGAGTGCATGTTTGTCTATAAATCTCCTTTTAACACAGCATTACTTATGCAAATATACAACTACCGTTAAAAGAAAGAACAATAGACAAACATGCGCTGACTATGTATAAAGTCAGTAAAAAAGTGGGCGTCCTCATTATCGTAAGAGATTAAAGAAATGGCGTTGACCCCAACCTCAGAAAACAGATTCGTACATTGTAAATACATACTTTTATCTACTGTAATTAAGTAAAGTTGTAGATTGTTGATCATTTCTGCAATTGAAAGAAAAATGTCTGTTTTGAAAGTTTATTTTGACGCAAATATCGCATATCCTTTAGTGCAATTATCCTTTATATTCAAAATAAATAGGATGAATTTTAAATCAATATGCCTAGCGCTTCCCAGTACTTTCAGCACTTTGATTATTTACAGGTTTTGAAATCTCAGTAGTCACAAAATGCACAGTTTTCTATCAATCAATCTGACTTGCAGAAAGACAGTATTGATCCAGATAATCAGGAAAATTTATGAGGTTATTTAAATCATGTTTATACAAATTTATACAAATTATTAATCATGACTTGTCTTTAATGTTAGGATTTTTAAAGTGCAACAAGAAACATTGCACTTTAGATAAGTGAAAGCAATGTGTATCAAAGAGGTTAAAAAATGCAGATTAAAAGTAAAAATCAAACAGGTAATAATAATTCATGTATTTAAAGGTAAACTCTGTGTGAATATTTTCTTTTCATTTTAAAAGCACCACGCGGTTAAAATATTAAAAATATCATAATTATATTGTTTTTTTTTTAATGCATTTAGTAACTGTTGGTCTCCCAAGTCTGTATATCAAATAGAAATTAAAATACAAAAAGGGATGATTTAGGGAACTGTCTGTTTGTGTGTCAATCTTTCGTATAAGATTATTTGTTATCCTACGTTCCACACAAATGGAGGAAACTCGGATTGACAACATGTCGATAAAAACAAATCACATTAAAGTTGCAGGGACACAAATTTGAAGTTAATATTTTCTGTAAAATATTATGACTTGTATATTCTAATAGCATTTCACACAAAAATAAATTAAAAATCTTATTTCATTTAAAATTAAAGTTATTAAAACAAGCTTCTTGGTGGGCTCGACTGACACATCCTTACACTTTCACAAATTTTAATTTTATTCTTAATATACTGAAAGGATTAAGAAATGCATATGAAACTTTTGAGTTAAATTGAAACAATTATTTCAAATATGTTTTCCACCATTGTTATCATACATTTTAATCCATCTTTAATCAACAAGTTACCAAAATTTTGTGTGATTCTGAGTGATAATTCCTAAGATATTGATATCAATATGTCGACACCCCCAAAAAATAAAACTAAAAATTCTCATAATTATCCTTTCGCATCAGTAACAAACTTGATTTTCCTGTCCATTGAGTTCACCAGAGCAGTTATCTTTTTTAGAACATTATTATTCAACCCTTCCGACGGTATTCTTAATGGCTTAGATTAGCTGTTTTATTCCAAAACCAACAAATCCCACTGCCCACTCAAATACGAATTTTCGATTTAGGATAGAATGTACAGAACCCAGCAGGTTTGGTACACGTGGATGTTTGTAAAAAAAAGTCTCGACAAACACTAGCTAAATTTTTCCGGTGTAAACATGCTCAAGAAAATCAAGCAAACGACGCGTACGTGCGCGTTTGAGAGTAAAATTGACGTAAAATTGCTAAGCTCGCGGCCCAAATTAGAGCAGAGAGTTTCTGTCAATTTAGGATGAAAAAAATGACTATGATTATCTGCTGTATAAATATCAGTTTCAGTGATAATGCATTGACAATAATCGAGGTGGCATGATGAAAAGCCCTATCTTGTTGTGACGTTGTTACGCGCCAACGTCGCCGTCATGGTTGGTTGGAAACATTTTAAGTTAACTCTCTGACAACCAAAAAAAACAAACTTTTATTTGGTTGAAAAGTTGAAAACAATCTGTACAGCAGCATGTTTTTGCCTTTTTATTCACTTATGCAATATTGACTTCAATTACTAAACCCACAGTAGCTTCCGTCAGCCATACCTCGATTGCAAGAAATTTATACTGATTGCAAATATGCAAAAACGATTTCTATAACTCTAATGCATCGTTTGGCAATACAAAATTTTTTCACAAAATTATCATCATCAACATGCCATGTTTTTGACTTTTTATCATTTCCCCTACGTGACGCCATACATTTCATGGTTGAGTAGTTTTGACTAGCGATTGTAGTGCAAAGTAACCAAATTACACATTTGACCAATTTTCATATTTTTCGGCCACAAAGTCAAAAATTTTCCCATATTATGTTCTTATGCATTTCTTTTTTCCTTTCATATGGTGAACTCATAGGTCAGATTAAATATTCATCTCTATTTGAATTGAAATAATAGTTACCAGCATAAAGTAAACTTTAAACATGCATTTCAGGAAGAAAACCGTGTCACTGAGAGCGTGGAAATTTATTTGACAGGAAAAATAGCTATTTTCGAGATTCATTCTATGGATATTAAATCTAAATAAAATTGAAATAAATTCCACATACTAAAGTAAGCAAGAATAATTGGTATTAAAATTCCGTATTAGATTTTTAAGAAATTAATGGGTAGGGCCTATGAAAATAATATGTATTGATATTTAACTACATCTCATGTTGAGAATAAAATTTTCAAGAGATCAATCTTTACTAAGAGCGTTTATGAACTAAGTGAAGACGTAGAACTACTTGGGCCTATCATTATATGTATGATCAATGTTACATTAACCATTAACAGTTACTTTAACCCAAAACATAGTAGAAAGGGTAATAACGTAAAATAATCATCAAAACCAAGAAAAATGTTTCTTTCTTTTTACCTTTATCAGCAAGCATTAACTAAATTCATCACTATCACTAAACTAACAATACAATAGACAAAAAGAAATACACACAGTAAAACCAGCAGAATTCCTTTTCCATTAGCCTCTCGTTATCTTGGTCTTTTTATAATAATCATGTACAAATATAATTTTAGGGAAATCAATATTCTACTTCCTTTTTGTTATTCACATGATTTTATTTATCGTTAAAATGTATCACTGTTAAACTGTTTAAAATGTGTTTTAATGAATGTTAAATGTATTATACAAATTGTGATTTTATTGTTTTTAATGCTCATATACACAAAATAATAGAAACAAAATTATCTCTCTTTGTTTCCATACTTTTTAAACGGCATTCTCCGAAAACCCAAGATGCATCAACTGACAAAGTTTAAGTTTGATGATCATAGGTACATGTATGAAAGTATTCAAATTATGCCTTTTAAACAAATTAAAAACAAACGCCTGCAAAATTCATAAAGTACCGGTATTCAGTACACTAGTTCATAGCAACAGAGCCATTGAACTAATGTCATGAATTTAACAAATCTAGTAAATCATCCTTGCTCCTTTCATGTACATGTACTCTTTTTGACTCAGATTCCAAAGGAAAAAGAAGATTTTAAAAAGATGATACAATATCACTTTATGATCATTTAAACCCCCATACCAATACAAAAACCTTTTATGATGAAACAGGGGCTATGAATATGATAATCTTGAACGGGGCACTCTTGTTCATTATAACCTTCTCGAGCATGTAGAGGTTCATGGCGAGAAACTTATGCAACACTTAACCTCAATCAATTTACTACTAAAAAATTCTCGCCAATGAAATCCAATGGGAAATTAATAAAAATCAAAGCTTTGACATTTATGAGTGACGCGCAACAATGAAATAGTCATCTTTTCAAATGAAACATGCATAAAACAATTTTAATCTCCTGAATTGGCAATTTATCCATTTTAACAATCGAAGCGGAAATCAAAAAAGGTCATCTGTGAAAGATTAAAGAATAGAATTCAGAAAGTTTGATGAAACGGAATTAGTTTTCAGCCATGAAGTAACGAAAAGTTTCCTTTTTTGAATAACAATCGTAATGCAAAATGTAAAATTAAATCGAAAATACCAATTTTTAGTGAAAAATGAAATAACGATAATTTCTATTACTGACTGCATGTATAAAAAATCATACTGCATAAAGTAAATCTTATGAGTATTTGTGACCGTTCAACAGATACAATTACGGAACAGGTTCTTATCACAAAAAATCTCCTTAATTATAGGTTATTCCATGCTTTCTTTGATCCGATCATATCAAATCTCAGTCAAAACTAGCTCGTTAGAAAATGGAAAATGGCCTTTGTATGTACGAGTCCGATGTATTAGAGTTGTATATAAGAGACTTTTACTCGTAGCAATAAAAATACAATGTTTTCTAAATTAACAGAAGAATAGAAGATTTCGAAGAATTACTGTATTTTCACTTAATAATACATCAAGCCAAAACATTACAAACTCTCATGATCCAGAGTTAATGTTTCAAATTTTGAAAAATGGAATATTGCTGCTCCTCATAACATGCACTTAACTTTGTCTGCTAAAAACCAAGGAGCAAAGAATTAAAAGAAGAAAATTCATTGTCTTAATATTAAAAGATCCATTCAAAAACCAGAACCCCTCACATTGGACTGATGAATTTACAATTTTGGAAGTACTCTTGCTTATCATATGCAGGGTATGGGGATTGAGAAGAGATTTTAAAAAACTATGCATTAATTTTTTCGATATGTTCAATGAGTAGAAAGATAGACCAGAGGTCTGTTTTACAAAAGAACTTACGACTAAGACTAGAACATTAAAATGATGATAAGATTTTGCAAAATTAATTATTCAGTTTAAAATTGCTAGCGTTTAATATCTTTCTGTATTTCTTTATTTTATCATTTTAGAGATCAATAGTATTTTCAATTCAATGTAAATTAAAAAGTTAAGTGCAGAACTTAGTTTGGTCTTAGTCATAAATTCTGTATAAAACAGACTCCCTGTCCTTATGTATCAACTTCATTCTTTAATAAAATATATACACTGTATATAATTACTCGTATATATTCTTAACAAAGTTTAAAGAACAGTTTTTCAAAGTAAGTGTACATTGATTTTCACAAAAAAAAATTATGTTCTTTTTTTGACAAAATGATTAAAAAAATTATGACTAAACAAAAGCAAAAGTTGTTTGTCGCACATACATTATCTTTGCATAAAAAAACAAACAAACAATAATTACGCACAAAAAAACTAATTTATAAGGCAGGCATAACATTTTCTGTAAACTCTGACTATGGCGATCATAAATATTACTGATTGATTCTTAACTCTTTGCAATAAAAATAGTAGAATTAAAAAAAATATTTTAGGTGCCATATATTTCAATTTTCTTTAAAGGACGTATTTACATATAAATTTCCTTGGGATAGCATCTTCGAATTCGCATATACACTGTCTTTTCCACCTACAAATTGAATAAAATATTTGTGGATCCATTTGTTCAGGAAAATTAATAAACATTGCATAGATTAAAGTAAATGTTCTTAAAATTTGCAACATCTGGCGCCTAAGCAATAAAGTTAAAACTTTAAAAATTCATTTTGGCGATCGATAGAAATTTTTTAGTATCATAGATAGAAATAAAAATTCGTGGACGCTGAACTCCGATAATTATACCGAGATTATAGATTCGCATAATAAGATAATCGATCTGTAAATAAACATCACTAGTGCTATGAAATCTTTCTTAATACTAAGTAGTAGGAAAAGTCATCAAAAGTTACCTTGTTGCCTGAATATTTCATTCACATTTAATTCTTCTACTTTTTAAAAATATTTAAAAAAAAAAAACATTCCGTAGGTTATATTTATCTTTTCACAAAACAGATTGATTGGAAGTATGTATCAGTGATTTCTTTTCGCTATGGTGGATGATACACCTAGTCAAATTGCTTATGATGACATGGAATGTTTAATTTTTACAGGCCCATAAAGGAAATTCTGCACGTAGGTTTCTAAAACATGATTTTATTAAACGGAACAAAGTTTTTTTTTATTATATATTGGTTTTGTAATGATAAATACATTTCACTTTATGCTAGCCCCTCATAAATTTAAGACTGTAAAGCAACAACTGCAACGATAGAAGAAAAAATTAAATTACGAGTAACTCGAAAATGCGGGATATTTTTTTTTGGCAGTGTTGCAAGCATTCTTTTCCGTATACCATAACAAAACATTTATAATGTTTGAATAAATACATATCGCAAAACACTAGTGTTTTTTTTTTAATTTTCAATGATGTTAACAGATTCAAGAGTTTTTGCTTTCATTATTTATTTTCAATATTTTCAGTAAAAATTAGTTACCTTTAGGACTTGTAAATTTTTCATACTTGGTTTCTTCTTTCTGAGGTTGCAGATCTTCATATGTTGAACTGTCATGTTAGAAAATAGTGTTCCGTCACAAATCATATATTAAGATACCAGGCTTCTGAGTTTTTTTTTTATCGGATTTTCTCTTGGTTTACTCATTATGGACCTTAACTCTGAGATCTACTTACCCGGACATTCTGTTTTCTAAAATGAAATAAGACAATTCAAGTAATATTTTGACAACTGATTAACATGAAATCAAAAGAATTTACAATAGATTCATTTGCAAAGTCTTTAGTGATAGAATTGTACATACTGTTTGGTGGTCGAATAGCATCGTAACTGTTTTCCTGTTCACGTATATTCTGATTTAGCTCTTCATACTGGGCGCTGAATGAATTGATTTAACATTATTAATTTACATTAACACAATTACGAGTCAATATAAAAAATTACCCTACAGTAGCAAAATACTGCATAAACATAAAAAAGCAATGGCATTAAAAATATACAACATTAAAATGTTTAAAAAATTAAATAAAATGTAGCTAAAATTTAACAGCGTACAATATCTGTAATATGTATCGTTTCGGGGTTTTATATATACCAACAGAAGTAAATAAATACTGATGCAGCAAGATTAATAAGGGTCAAACAAAGATACAAAGATGTGTCCTCAGTGGGGAGTTTTGCATCAATGCGTACATCAAGTCATTAATGATATTCCCCGCATTTGTGTTAGCCTGATAGTACAACCTTTATTTATAGAATATGACACAGACAGGGATACTTGATGAAAACCTTTCGCATATCTTAAACACATATTTAATCGAAGAAAACGGTAGAAAGTATATTATTATACTTATTTTTTGACATGTTCAGATAAGTTTGATAATTTGATTTAGTATTTGTATTGCCTCAAATGTGATTGCGCAAACGTACTGTCGTGATGAAAAAATTACAAGATTTTAAAGGTTCAAATTCATTATAATTACTGTTTTGTTATTTAGTTATTATTGCTGCTTTTTGTGATAATTTTTATGAAACCCTTTCTGATCCTTTATTTATTTAGCAAAATATCTTACATTCCACGTGAACCATTTTGAATTAATCAAATTATCAGCTGGTGTTAAACAGAGTTAATCCCATAAAGTAATTTTCACACCTTGACCACGACAAAGATTTACGGGTGATTTTTATAACAACACTTTATGTGGCATGTTGATTTAATTGTCCATCTATAGAATGTCACTCTTTTATCTATCTCTTTGTGTGCCACTTAATTTCTTCTTTGTGTTTAATTCGTTTTACTCAATCTTGTTATTTGTTAGTCAGTTGGAGACGGACAGTCGTACCGTCAAGACCAAACTGTAGTCCGAAAGAAATACTAAAATAAATCCAGAAAATATCCTAAGTTGTTTTGAGCATCTTTATTTCTGCTTATAAAGTAAAACGGTTTCCCCTTTATCAAACGCATTGGAAGCATTGGGATAAGAAGCGCCATAGGCCGAGTTGGAAATACGTTACTGGTGGAGTACAGTGGTCATGTTCAACTTGTGTTCAACATGGATCCCGGATCTCTCTAAATAATGCCAAGCGAGTGACTCTAGTTCCCCATATTGTGACACGGATCGGATATTTAGGATAATCATGTATTCTTTTAGACCACAATGGATACAGCGGAATTTTAAACCCTTTCCGTTTGAACAGAACCCATTTGAAACATGCATACGCTGCGGAAAATGTCACCCATTCCGCATGTGCAATTCCATCGGAAAGCAGTGCCACAAATGTGGAAAATTCGGACACTTTGGACGAGTATGCCGTTCCAAACGATCAACACCAAAATCCAACAAACCTGAAAAAGTACAACAAAGGAACAAAATGCGTCTACAGGACTACCTTGACAGAAAGAACACCATGCGATTGCTGCCCTTTTCGTCGTTAAGTTCAACCGCGTTTCAACAGTGTTTAGATCTTGAAGATAACTTGAAAACTGAGTTAAAAGCGATCAAAACTAAATACAAGAAGCAGTGCTCTTTAACTAAAATAGCGACAGAAGCTGTTCAAAAACAGAAAGATGTCATGACAGAGAACGACGAATTGTACAATCAATTACTTTCATTAATGACCATTCGAAACGACCGAATGAAAGAGATGGAGGAAATTATTTCCAGTTACCAGAAAACCTGCATAAAATATGAAGAGACCATTGCCACTCTGCAACAAGTGCGTCCAACAAACAAAGAGCTACATCTAGCGTCGGAAAACCAAAAACTTAAAGAGGAAAACGAAAGCTTAAAAACTTCCAGTGAAGGCCTCCGATCAAGTCTTCTACAGATTCGGCGGGAATTACTGCGTGAGGACCATCGCCATTCACAGCCTCAGCCAAGTGTACAGCAGGTGCCCGTGAACCATGGCCATTTTCAGACTTCCAAAAATTATTATCGTGGCAATCACAGACGATATTAAATAGGAACTGTAAAATTTGTTTTCAAGTTTGGGGACCAAACTTATCGTGGCTAAGGGGGTAATTGTCGTGTACTCATTATTTGAATTTCTAAATCAATAATTAGGAAACGACATTTGTCGTGATGAAAAAATTACAAGATTTTAAAGGTTCAAATTCATTATAATTACTGTTTTGTTATTTAGTTATTATTGCTGCTTTTTGTGATAATTTTTATGAAACCCTCTCTGATCCTTTATTTATTTAGCAAAATATCTTACATTCCACGTGAACCATTTTGAATTAATCAAATTATCAGCTGGTGTTAAACAGAGTTAATCCCATAAAGTAATTTTCACACCTTGACCACGACAAAGATTTACGGGTGATTTTTATAACAACACTTTATGTGGCATGTTGATTTAATTGTCCATCTATAGAATGTCACTCTTTTATCTATCTCTTTGTGTGCCACTTAATTTCTTCTTTGTGTTTAATTCGTTTTACTCAATCTTGTTATTTGTTAGTCAGTTGGAGACGGACAGCCGTGCCGTCAAGACCAAACTGTAGTCCGAAAGAAATACTAAAATAAATCCAGAAAATATCCTAAGTTGTTTTGAGCCTCTTTATTTCTGCTTAAAGTAAAACGGTTTCCCCTTATCAAACGCATTGGAAGCATTGGGATAAGAAGCGCCATAGGCCGAGTTGGAAACACGTTAAATTGTCGTGTACTCATTATTTGAATTTCTAATTCAATAATTAGGAAACGACAGTACTATATTCTAACGTGTAAATTTGATTAAGCGGCATTTCCGGTTGATCCCCGTAGCAAAAGCCGGGCTTGCTCTATGAGCAATGAGTCCGGTTATAACAAATCTTATTTAGTCATACTAGACTTCTGATCATTTTTTTATCACGATTTTCGTTTGGTTTACTCATTATGGACCTTGACTCTGAGAACTACTTACCCGGACATTCTGTTTTCTAAAATGAAATAAGACAATTCAAGTTATATTTTAACAAATGATTAACATGAAATCAAAAGAATTTTGAAAAGCATCATTAGCAAAGTCTTTAGTGATAGAATTGTACAAACTGTTAGGTGGTCGAATAGCATCATAACTGTTTTCCTGTTCACGTTTATTCTGATTTAGCTCTTCATACTGGGCGCTGAATGAATTAACATGACATCAGTTTAAATTTACACAATGACATGTCTATTACAAAAGTACCAGGCACTTGTTTCTGTAATAAATTTTTGACCCATAGTATAATAATAACACAAGGTATCCAACTCCAAATTACACGGAATACCCCCTCCCTTAGAATCGCGTTCATTTACACTTTCAGAGAAAAGGCAGTGGCAAATTGTTTATACCTATGTCATCTACGATGATTTATCTATACAACCATATATGGCTTGCTTGTCTTTGTTTTCTTTAACAGGTCTGGACGATTTCTAAATAAGGAAGTCAAGAACGATAACCATGAATTGCTACATGTATTAATACACGGAATAAACAAGGCACTAATCCGTCTGACCAATCAGATAACAGCATTTAGATAAACCCATGAGAAAATAAATAAAACACGTGGTTTTTAAGTTTTTTGCTCAAAAGATTTTTTAGAACAAACTTTTTATAAACTTTATGCGTATTAGGGAATAATATAATATTTATGACAATTCTACCGTGAACAAACACGACTTGAAAGCTTAAAATACGTTTTTAAAAGTGGGATAAAAAATCTGTTTCTAGGAGGTAGCAATTCCAAAAGTTTAACTTACGTTAAAATTTTGATATAAATACCGTAACGGTAAATTTTAAGTTTTTAGAGCCTGACATAAAAATCTTATCGAAAAAAATATCAGTCTTTATCATTTTGAATATTTATTACAGAATAGTCGATGCAGTTTTTGATAAGCGAGGTAAGATATTGGAATAAAATGCATTCATGTATAATTACAGGATTCTCTTTTCTCCACGTTATACGCCTTTCCTTATGCCCATTTAAAGTCTGCATAGCTAAGTATTCGGCGCTCATGAAACCCGTGATAATTTAAAACTATATGTGTAAAGTCCATAGATAAACACTTGTTTGAGTTAATTTATACACATGAAATTAAGCATTATCGATGAAAATTGGACGGCTAAGCAAAATTATATTTACCATCATATAATAATTTCTGGTAAATGTTATAATTGAAGTTGATAAATACTTGTTGGTGCGATCTATACCTTTCTAAACGATTACATTCTATCGCACATTATTTTTTTTCTCTACAGAGATAAAAAATGTCAAGGTTGTTCACGGTAAAAATGTGGGGAATTATTATCCTTATTGTTCAAAAGTTTTCATCTTACTTCTACAGATTTTTTTATTAAAAAATCTTTTTGAGGAAAAAAAAAACAAAAGCAGGTGTTATCTTTTTGTTCTTTTACAATATGTTTTGGGGTGTGTAAAAATGCTGTTGTCTGATTGGACAGAAAAATAATTACAAGTACTTGATGTACATTTGTAGCAACTTTCGGTTATCGTTCTTGACTGCCTTATCTAGAAATCGTCCAGACCTGTTTTATCTCTGTAAACAGCGTCATAACTTTATGCACTAGAAAAGTCGAACTAAACCATTTAAAGGTATGTGCTAATCTCGGGCAAAGAGAAAAATTAAAGAATGCGTGGGTTTAAAAATTCAATTCCAGATTTTAAATATTGCATCGAATAAATAAAATTTCATAGTGTCTTATTTTCCATAAAAACACAACGATGTTTTTCCGATGTTATTTTAGAAACAGATTGTTAGCCAATCAAATGCGAGGTCTAAGTCTTTGCCCGAGACTAGAACATACCATTCTATGGTTAAATTTCAATTTCCACTCGGCGAGCAGAGTTTTGAAGCTGATTACGGAGATAAAAGAAAATAAAAACAAGCATGTCAGATATGGTTGTGTAGATTGATTGATTGATTGTATACTGTTTAACGTCCCGCTAGAGAATATTTCACTGATATGGAGACGTCACCATTGCCGGTGAAGGGCTGCAAATTTAGGCCTATGCTCGGCACTTACAGCCTTTGAGCAGAGAAGGATCTTTATTGTGCCACACCTGCTGTGACACGGGGCCTCGGTTTATACGGTCTCATCCGAAGGACCGCTCCATTTAGTCGCCTTTTACGACAAGCAAGAGGTACTGAGGACCTATTCTAAGCCGGATCCCCATGGGGCAGTTGTGTAGATAAATTATCGTAGAAGACATAGGTATAAAGAGTTTACCCGTGCATTTCCTCTGAAATTTTAAATAAGCGCGATTCTAAGGGAGGGGGGTCTCGGTGTAAATCGGAGATAAACACCTTGTGTTATTATTATACTATGGGTCACAAATTTATTACAGATACAAGCGCCTGTGCTTCGGTAGCAAAATACTGCATAAACGAGGGATATGGAGAGAACGTTCAGTATTCAGTATCAAAGTCCATAAAACAATACAAAATAGGAGCAGCGCAAATACGGACCTCGAAAACATCGGAGGTGGGATCAGGTGCAATGGAGGAGTGAGCATCCCCTGCTGACCGGTCACACCCACCATGTGCTCCTTTTCATGATATGGGAAAAAGCAATAATACTAAAATTAAATAATAATTTTTTACTTATATCTTTTACCTTGCATTCATTAGATCTATGGTAAGTATTAATTTTTTGTGACCTTCTGTATTGATTATTTTCAAGAGATAAAGAAAATTTCCCTGCATTTACTACAATATAACTGAAATTTCTAACCTTTATATCGTATGCATCACGTAAGATACAGTCTTGTGTTTTAAATTTAGGCTTTTGACAAACACATTGATGAAACTAGGACATCAACAGTCTCGTTGAAAGTTATCATTTCGCCTGTTCTAAGGCTCTATACAATGACCTTGACAGCAAATAAAATCTATCATTAACTCGAATACTGGTTGACGTTTTTCATACTGATTGTTAGGCTATTTTTAAAAAAACTAAATTGATCCTAACTGAGATGATTTGTGTTGTTTACTGGACTTTTGAAATTGATGTCTGAGTGTTCTTTATCTTCATATCTAATACAAGGTGTTTTGCCACTTTCAGTTAAAGACAACATACTGCTTTCAAGACTTTAAATCTTTTCAATTTTAAAACAATACCTTCCGACTTGTTATAGATACACTACCTCATCTCTGCTCCGAGACCTTTAATCAAAAGAAAAATGAAAGAAAAGTCAAGTTGCACACATTTAAAAGTCACATTTAGGAAACAATATACATGTAATAATAAATCTGTACGTACCTTGTAATCTTGAGAGACTGTCTGATGCAATCATTTTCGCCCCACTGCGAAAAAAAAAAATCTTAATTATGCATACTGAAACAAGCTGATTCTAAAACAATCTTCAAACATATATACATGTATTTGTGCTAAAGCATAAGGTTATACTTATTTTATTGTGTGAAAACTACAATAGCAAAACTCTCCATTTTTATACCACGTACAACTTACATTGACTTCAGTATACATGCCGAGTTTTGGAAAAATCTACCGTCCAGGTTTTTTTGAGGGACCGTCTCAAAATATAGGTACATGTACTATAGGATTATATAGGAAAATGCCAATTTTTAGCACTTTTAAGCAAATTACACAAATACTACAAGAGACTTTGTTCAAACTAAAATATGTGATGAATAATACTATATCATATAATATATGTAAGAAACACAGAATTCTACCGTTTTGTTACCAGAGGGGGCATCTCAAATTGCCAAAAATTAACGAATTTTCCTGTTTTATATAGAGCTACAAAATATGACGGGCACAAAGGATTCATATGAAAACATAATAACAATAATATTCTCAATTTTCTTTGTTTTAAATTTCAAGAGCGTATGTTTATTACTTTTTCTTTAATACCATTTTTATTACCTCTTTCTTTAAGAGCTTCAGTTTATCATAACGTCAAAAACACACTATTACGACGTCAACCTACCTATCAATTGCAAAATCGGTTAAAAATCAGTTATATAAAATTGTAATTACATTTTTTTTTACTTTAATTTCTTAATTTTGTATAATTTTAATAATCAAGCGAAAAGAAGTTGCTTTGAAACAGTAAATACGCTTCATTTTACTATGATGCGCGAAATATTGCGCAAAAGAAACTATAGTCGGTCCCCTTAAATAAATCCTTCAGTCTATTGAAAAAAGATTGACTGATTGATACTATGCAACACAAGATTTTACCAAAATCAACAGCTTAAAAACTTTAAGTTGACATTATAAAAGATGTTTGATTTTTTTGATTGACAATACATGTAGCTATGTGGATTTTAAAGACCTGGACTGGGAGCCATAAAAGTTAGATGATCTCTCTTTTGATCTCAGTCCCACCATTTTTCAACAGTCTCATGGAATGTCCGTGGGAACCAGTTGAGCCCTGTGTGGCAACGCACTTTGAAAAAATTACGCACTTTGAAAATTTTTTTCAAAGTGCGTTAAAATTGGGACAAAATCAACGCACTTTGAAAATTTTTTCAAAGTGCGTTAAGAGTCTATATCAATATATTTTACCATTGAGACACTTAACGCACTTTGAAAAAAAAAAATATTTTAGTCATGGAAAGATTTTATTTGTTATTTATCTTTCAAAAAACTAAGCCTAACCCAGGGTTCTCCATGAGCTGTTTTACTGTGTTGCTTCCGACACAGTAAAATTTTCTCCGACACAGAAACGATTCAAATTTCATGCATGCGACACAGTAAAACTTTTTCCGACACAGTAAGAGTTGTGATAATTAGAAAATCTTAACACACAAATTCTCTCAAACTGAAACTTTACTCAAACAATTCTACCGTCTTTCAATTCAAAAAGTTATAACACATAATTACTAGGGCTTCACCTTGAGTAATCAATCAATTATCTCCTAGACCCTCGCCGGACTTTACGCATGACGGAACAAAGACAAATAAATTGTTTTCACAATTCAATGTTCCGGTTAATTGGTAGTTGCAATAAAATACTTTGTTTTATTTATGAAAAATATTTAAATATGTCTTTCCTATTGAGCCACGGCTCTAGAATTGTGTAAGCACTGTAAGTCAAACATAACATCATACCAATGTCATATTTAATTGATGTAAATAAATTGCCGAATTTTTTTTAAATTTCAACATGTTCAAGGAACTCTTTAAAATATTTTACTGTTCTGAAGTTCCTTTTTTTGTAATACGGTAACTCAATCAAGAAACCTAGCTGATAAATAAACACGGCAAATTTACTTTCAAAAATGTTAAGTAGTTCGGCTATTGGTCAGAATTTCTTCTGCTTTTCAGAACGTTTTTTTCCCTTTCATCAGTATGTACGACCATACCATTTGTGTAACGAATTGGCGATTTTTAAATAAGTGTGTGCTTGTAATCTTTGGAATTATGATGCATTGGGATTCAGTTGCGAATTTGTTCGCGAAAACACCGCGAAATATTAGTGCTTCGCGTAAACTCTGCAACACAGTAAAATCTCAAATGATGGAGAACCCTGCCTAACCCTAACCTCATTTATGAATTGATTTACTCCCGTCAAAAAGAGGAGAAGACGGTTATAAGATCCCTCAGTCCCAATCTTTATTAATGCTTATACGATGTATATATCTTTCCAAAATAAGTTGGGGGCTTAGCCCTCCATCCCTTCCCCTGGCCCTTCGCAATTTCAATTCTTTATTCGCTCAAAACCAGATCACTGGTACAAGAGGTACATATATACATATATACAAGCAAAAAATTATTACAGTCAAGGGTCAAGAGATAGACAAGTACATTGAATATAAAGAAACTCGAAAAGAGTGAGAAAAAAAATGACTGTAGTCATCTATATATAAAACACACGGAGGAATCAAGAAGGACAGACAGTTTTAAAAATTTTCTTTATAAATAGTGATAATGATTTTTGTATCTCTACATTATTACTACTCATTAGTTCATTGAATTTGAAAGTGTTAGGATTATTACAATATCTGTTTGGGAAAAATATTTTTCTGTCTTTTGAAAAGTACTTACATTCCATAATATAATGATATTCATCACCAACAGTTTTAAAATCACAAATGGTACATATTCTTAAATTTCTGTAAATATTATGCCATCTACCCTTTTCAATTGGCAAATGGTGATTACAAGTTCGGAATTTTGTAAGTGTAACTCTTAAATCTTTTGGTAAATTCATCAGATAATTTTCTAAACCAAAATCTGTTTAAAAAAATTCTATAATTAATACACTTGGATGAACTATAAACAATGCTTCTCCATTCTTGTTCGAATTGACATTTTAGGGTATCTTTAATGATTGACTTAAGCCAATTAAAACTAATAAATGATTGACTTGTCCATACATAGGACAATCCACAAGAATTAAGTACATCTTGTACACATTTTATCCATGGATGTACAAACGACCCATCACAATAACATCTATAAATATATGAATAAATAACATTTGTAAGCTTACTTTCGTGAGCTGTTAAAATTTTTGCCCAGTACATAACTATTTTTAATTTTATAAATATAGACAGAGGGTATCTACCTGTTTCTCCATACACCATACAATTCGGAGTACTAGATTTAAGATTAAGAATAAATTTCAAAAATTTCAAGTGTACTTTTTCTATTATGTCTAAATTTTCGTATCCCCATACTTCACACGAATAAAGTAAAATTGGGTTGATGACTTTATCAAACAAATCTAACTGACAATTAATTGGTAAATTAAAATATCGAATTTTACGTAAGACTCCATACATTGCTTTTGATGCTTGTTGGGTTAAATGTTTTTTTGCATTGTTAAACTTTCCACTTCTTGACAGGAATAAACCCAGATAACAGAATTCTTTAACATTTTCAATAGCTACACCGTTATATAAAAATTTACGCTTTGTCATTGGACCTTTAGAAAAAATAAGGACTTTTGTTTTGGCTATGTTAACACGGAGTTTCCATACATCACAGTATTCAGCAAAAACATCAAGTGACTTTTGTAAATCAGAAGCAGATTCAGACATTAAGACCGTATCATCGGCATAAAAAAGTATACACAGTTTTAACATAACAAACATATCATCTTGCGTTTGTTGACTAGGCCCTAGGACATGTAAAACCATTAATTTGATTTCTTGTTAAATAATCTTCTAGGTCATTAATGAACAATGAAAATAAAAAGGGTGATAAATTTTCCCCTTGTCTAACACCAACATTACACATAAAAAAGTCTGATAACTGATGACCTATTTGTACTTTTGACTTAATACCATTATACATATTTCTAATAAATCTAAAACATTTTCCATCAATACCACTTTGTAAAATTTTAGTCCACAGACCATGTCTCCAGACCGTATCAAAGGCTTGCTTAAAATCTATAAAGGCACAAAATAATTTCTTTTTATTATTCAGGGCATATTTACTCAAAAAATCAATCAAAAATATATTATCAGTAGTAGAATAACCTTTTCTAAATCCTGTTTGGGATTCATTGATTAGCTCTACTTCATCAGCAAAAGTATTTAAACGGTCACAAAGTATACTAGTAAAAAGTTTTCCTAAACAACTAAGTAAAGTAATTGGTCTGTAATTTTCAGGATGGCTTCTATCACCTTTACCTTTATAAATAGGTTTAACTAATCCTACTAACCAGTCCTCTGGTATTATGCCACTATCAAAGATAACGTTGAATAATTCTACATACAGCGGCAGAAAGCTTGAAATAGTCGTTTTCATATACTCATTCAAAACATAATCACCCCCTGGCGTTTTATTGGTTTTTAATTTATTTACTGCATTCTCTATTTCTTCACCTGTGATAGACTGATTAAGGATACTGTCATTACTTAAGTCTACGTTAAATTCTATGTCATCATCTGTGACAATACTTTCATTTGTTTTCTTTAAAAAATCAAACATAGAATCTATATCAACACTTGTTTTATTTTTCGGGTTTGAGCTATTTAAAATATGCCAATATTCTTTCGGTTTTCCATTTTGTAGTGATTTAAGTTTATCTGAAATTCCATTATTATACTCCTTAATATATTTATCCATGACTCTCTTATATTCTTTACTCATATTCTTTAGATTCTCCTTTGATTTAGTTGACTTTTCTTTATTATTTAAACGTTTCGCCAAATGAAAATTTCTTCTGGCTGTGCGGCAGCTATTATTAAACCATGGTTTATTTTTGTTATGTGACTTAAAGGGTGGGTGATTTCTTCGTCTTAAAGTCTTCCCCGCCGAATCTATAAAAATGTTACAAACATCGTTAGTTATTTTATCTATATCATGTTGATTTACAGGTTTCTCTTTTAATTTTTCAATACTTCCCAAAACGTCATTTAATGTGTCCTCACTAATATTATTCTCAAATTCAGTAGCCTTTGAAGGATCCCAGATGAATAGTTTTGATTATACCTTTTCACATACTTGACTAGATGTTTGAGTATCTTTAGATGTGAGGTTTAAAAGTTCGAAGGTTATTGGACAATGTACATCGGAATATAGATTACAATGATCATGTATGACAAATTCCTTAATTTGCCTTAATAAAAATGCATTACATATTACATAATCAACAGTACTACTATCTTTACAAGTTAACCTACTATTTCCTATTCGACCATAAACAAGAAAAAGGTTGTTATTTTTACATAATTCAATCAATTTGTATCCATAATTATTGCAAATATTATCACTATTCACTCTTTCCAGTGAAACGTTTGAATTCAACAATACATTAACTTCTTCTAAAGATTCTTGTGTTTCTTCGTCCAACATACCATGGTTTACAAAAAAGTCATCTAAGCATACAAAGTCTTTTAATTTACCTGTCCGTGCATTAAAGTCACCCAATAAACAGATATTTTCTGAATTTTTAGAAAAAAATAACAGTTCTCGTTCAATGTCATTAAAACTATCAACTGATGTGTATCTAGTATTTTCTGGAGGTATATACGTAATTCCAAACAATATATTTGACTGTAAATCTACAACTTCTTTCGATAACTTAAACCAAAATACATATTCACAGTTTGAGGTTATAACATCAACATATTTAACTAAATTTTCTCTCACTGCAAGGATAATTCCTCCTGATTTAACTTTTGCAATATTGAATCTATTTTTCATATATACAACGAACCCTGGTATATTTATGACATCAGTGCTATCCGTTTTTGTCTCGGTAAAGCATAAAACATCGTATTTACAAACAAAATTTAAAAATTCAGGATAATTCAACTTTTTACGTAGTCCACAGACATTTAAAGATAAGAATGTCAATGCCTGTGCCGCCTGGTCCCCCTTGTGTCCCTACAGTCGGTCTCGCGTCGATCCGTAGCGTGGTCTTTTTGTCGACGGCGCGGCCTGTCGATCAGCTGGGGCTCCCGAGTTGACCGCGTTACGGTACGGTGGTCGTCCCTGTTGCATGGGTTGCCGATCAGCAGGGGCTCCCGAGTTGGTCGCGTTACGGTACGTTGGTCGTTCCCGTTGCGTGGGCTGTCGATCTGCTGAGGCTCCCGAGTTGATCGCGTTACTGTATGATTGCCGTTCCGGTTGGGTAGTTGTGTCTCTGTTCAGATGATATAGTTCACCGTTAATATAATGTTGATCTCTCACTAGCTTAACGCGCTTTCTGTCCATTTTTGCCTGCCTCATGATGGGATATAATTTCTTTCTGCGCTCCTCGATTTCTGGGGGGGAACTGTTCATTGACCCACACGTTAGAGCCGTTAAGTTTCTGCGGGGCGCGTGTCCTTATTAATTCCCTCTCTTTGAAGTATGTGAATTTGGCAACGATGTTTCTGGGATATTCGCGATATTCATTCCATTTCCCTACGCGGTGCACTCTTTCAAAGGAAATATCGTAGTGTAGTCTGAACTTCCTCCTGATGAATTCTTGTAACACGGCCTCTGTATCCTCTCCCTCTTCCTCATATATTCCCGTAAACACAAGATTGTCCCTCATGGACCGGGCCTTCAAATCAGTGACACTTTCTTGCAGGTTTGCATTAATTTTTTTTAAATCAGTGAGCTCTTTCTGTATCTTCGAATCAGAGACTTTCTGTAGCTGCGTGCATTTATCGATATCGTTTCTGTTTGCTGTAACCCCACGTTTGTTTGCCTCCGCTGTCTCCCTGACAGTGTCAAAGACATTTCCAAGAGCATTCATATTACAGTCTAATTCTTTTAGGTCATTTCTTACTGTCTTAACGTCACTGTCGTGCATATTCACATGAGATTTCACAGAACTGACCACATTACTAAGTTCATTAAAACTAGCAATTTTCTTTTCAATTTCACTTAACCGAGTTTCAAGGCTGTCATTTTTAGCTTCAATATTTGAAAGTTTTGTATCCATGTGTGTTTGCATATGTGAAAGTTGCATTAACACATCGTGAATTGATTCCAGTGTAATACATGTGCCACCACCACCGTCATTATGTCCTCTATCTGCATCACCGTATATGACTGCATTACTTTCAGATACAATTTTGGCAGTGTCGGCGACAGACATACTGATATCACTTTGCATACACGAAACACAATAAAAGTTACACACGTGTAAACTGACATATGCAAGGCTATACAACAATGGCAATGGCTATGGCTGAACTGAGTAAGTACTCATCGAACTGTTCAACTTTTAATATTTCTGCAAACAACCTCTAAATTATACTTAAAACGCACTGTAAACATAGGTCATCTTTTCAGAGTTCTTTAGGTACTTGACTATTGGACTTAGAAAGTTCTTAAATTATTAAAAGATGACAAAATTATTAACACACACCGGAGCCAATGTTAAACACAACCTACCGGTTCGGTGACCCTTGACTCGCCCAGTCTCGATGTCTATGCTATGCTATACTCAAAGCATTCATACGTATAATTATGTATTTACCTAACTGGTATGACGTTGAAAACTTTCAATAATAAATAAGTTAATTAAAACAGATGAAAACTAGAAATTTTTAATTACAGTAAAAAGTATGAGAGAGAAAGAATTTGATAGTTTTGAACAAACAAATTGGCCCCTTTTTATTATAATAAATGCTAAGTTGCTTGAAGCTGTCCTCTGTTAGTGCCCCCTATACACCTTTACATCTACTTATCAATGACTAGAATAAAAAAAGGAAGAAAGGAATTAATGAACTTAAACAATCGTCACTCTTTTTTTAAGACACTTTAATTTTCCCTTTTATTTTATAAAAACCTTAAATATTTAAAACGTCAATATCTCAGGTCCTACAGTGACTTTATCATAAAAAAGTTATCAAACCAGGATCTGTTATTTATCATACCGATTATTTGAAGGAATATTGATCAATCTTTACATTTTTTTCAAAGTGCGGTAATATGGTCGATATTATTTTTTTCAAAGTGCGTTAGCTTGGTCTCACATTTTAACGCACTTTGAAAAATTTTTTCAAAGTGTGTAATTTTTCAAAGTGCGTTGTAACAGCCCTGTTATTTTTATTTTCTATTTATATGAAGTAGAATTTGTCCAAAATCTTGTGCGTGAAAAGAGGAAAACAGTTGCTGTGGCCTTCAACTCGACATTTATGATATATCCCGGCGAGCTTGAGATAAAAGATATAGAGTCTGACACATCTGTTTCATATTTGGATATTTTACTTGAAAAATACGTTAATGGTAATCTGTTAACCATGATTTATGATAAATATGATGACTTTAACTTTACTATAGTCAACTTCCCTCACTTATGCAGCAATATACCCTCATCGTCTACGGAGTTGAAATTCATTTAGTTTCTTTGAGACATAAAAAATATTCAAAACTGACATATGAATTTGAAGAATTTTTCCTTAAACAGGGAACTATGAGTAAAACGGATTACCACTTTTAGAATCAAATCCAAGTTCTTTTAAAATACAATTTATATAATGAGCCTTACAAACGAAGACAATGTTGTTACCTGATTTGTCAGAAGTACGACGTACTGATCATGTAATCTATCTAATTCTTTTTTCACTACTGGATTATTGAGTACAGAGGGATAGATGGTTTTCATATTGCCCATCAATCTTTTAATACGTAATTTTAAAATGGATCTGATACATTTACTAGTAATTCATTTTGAAAGAGTATCAATTAACGTTTTTTTTTTCATTTCTAGCCCATTTCATTTCTGGCGTAATCTTCAACAGATTCCATAATATTTATTAAATTTCGACGCCATTTGAAGCATCAGGGTTCCCTATACAGCAAAACTCGTTTAGTACGAACACGGATACAGCGAAGTCATCTTGGATCCCCAGCTATATGAATTAAATGAATTTCTTTGTTTTCAGGACCTTTTAAAATTGCGCGGATCTAGAGCCCCCCTTCCCCTCCCGAAATTTGCAAAGTTATTCAATTGATATGTAGGACTTCAAAGTCCAATGGTCAAGCCAAGTAAAAAGTGACTTTGAACCAACCCCTAGAAAACACAGACGCCCTCCGAAAACGTACACATGTGCTAAGTTGGTATAAAAAGTAATAAGTATGAAGCATAAGAAGTGAAAATTCTACCCCTACACCACCACCACCCCCTCCCATACACACACACATATACATACACGTATATGAAATAATTTTTTCACGTTTTGGGCAAGTGAATTTTTTTTTTTGGCGTGTTAAGAAATTTCTGAGTTTGATTTTTTTTCTTGGCTTGGCCGGACCCCACAATGGAATGCATTCCTGCATCCGCGCCTGTAAGGTCCTCATTAATAACGTGCCCCCTTTGATAAAATGTCTAGCAGGACTATAATTATAGGGTAAAGAAGAACATGGACAGTTTGGAGGATATAAATATGGGAAGCAAAGAAAAATTATTATTTTCCCCCCAACATTTAAGAAAAATAGAGAAAATTCGGAATAGCCAACATTTATTTTAGTTCAATTTTTTTACTTTATTTTGGAGTATTGTTTGTTACATGTAGACCTTTTTGATATTTTCCTTTAACACTAAAATAAAAACAATTAGTCTTAGATAATAAAAAGCAGACATTCCTTAGTTGGAAAAAAATTAAAACCATGGAAAATGACAATGTCTTTGGCCTGACCTTGTGTGTAAAATTAAACGGTCACATTTATTATAAGTGATGTACCATCTCTTATTGATATTGTCTCTGTACACAAAATCACTAACTACCTGATAATAAACACAATAAATATAAAAAGAATTACTCCTGAAAAGCTTATTTCTAGTGTACAAAATATCTATTTTAAAAAAGTCAATGTTCTCACCTTGGGTTTGGCATTCTTTCTGAAATTTAAATTAAAATAATTCTATAACCCCTTGACAATTGATTATAAAGAATTAAAATGAATACATAACAACACACATACTTACCATGGCATTTTATCTGATATTTTCTGTTGAGAAATATCAAGGTGATAAGTATTATCAATACAACTCCCCCGATTGTGCCACCAATTATTCCTCCTATATTGGAAGATTTAGCGGAGACTTAAATGAAAAGAAAATGTACTGTAACATTTTGTTAGTGTTTAAAGCTTAATACAGTGATTATAAGTAAGAAAATGTCATTTTCCACACTTAGTATTCAGTATTTCGTGATCTTATTCTATATCATATGTCTCTACCGGTTGGTAGCCTAGTAGAAGACCGTTCGCTATGTATTCGGGAGGCCTGGGTTTAATTCGCTTCAAACTTAAGACATAGATCAGCGTTGGCCCCTTGTCACGGTAGGCGTAGGCGCGATAATGGCCCCGAGTGCGTAGTATAGGTCTAGATTTTGAAGTCCTTCACCGGCGTACGGTGATGTCTCTAAATGGAAAATTCTCGAATCGAACGTTAAACAATATACAATCAATCAATGCTTTATATGAATACAAAAATAGGTCTGCTAATATCGGGGCGCATAGAAATTCCAGTAGATTGATTGTGGAAGACCTGGTCTCCAACAACAACAAAACCATTGTCAATCAGACGCTCAAGCATCTTTTTGATGCCAAATTCAGAATACTTGTGTTTTAAATCAGATGTTTTTAATAAAATAAGTTTGCAAATGATCAATGACAAGGTAAGTAAATTTATGAGTCCCAGTTTTGTTGGAAAAGCATCCAGCTCTGTCAATATAATTTCGAAAAGCCTGGACTTTAATTTATCGTGTGTAATGGTCGTGTATTATTAAGTAAGTTGAAAAAGGATTAGTTTTTAAACTGTTGATTTTGCTAAAATTTTGTGATTTCAAATTGTCCAAAAATTCCTTGGAATTTTTGAGTATCTACATCTGATTTACATCACTTCTTGAATATATTGTCGTACAATACTCTTTCACATCTCTCTATCACTACTGTTAGTACAAGTATCTTAAAGGAGTAAAACTATATATAGGCTTGGTTGAACATTTACTGGAACGCGCTATGTATTGTATCTTTGACTCGTCGAGAAATATCTGCTTTTATCCGCTGACTAATGAAGCCAGGTCTTCAGCGAAGCAATAGTCCACACAACTTGAAGACGGGTGATATTATATCCTTTTAAATATGATTTTATAGAACATTCAATGAACATTTTTGCCAAAGTATTTGCTTGCCAAACATTAAAACATGCCTGTGTAAAGACAAATAATGACCCTCATAGAACAATGACCGGACGTGAGTGTCATTTTTCAACGACCAAACCCACAGGTAGAAAATAATGATTTTTTTGCAGAAAAGATCCCCAGAAATCATTTCTTATGTGTGCGTCCTCTAATATTTTTTCCACGTTGAAAAATGACCCCCTTTCCAGAGGAGTTTTTGAACATGTTATGTCCCCTTTGACCAACAATGGACGAACGCGTAATAAAAAGCAATAAAATAACATTACATTTATATGAATATTTCTATATTTTTAACATATATTGAAAATCGCAAGAAATGGCAACTGTTGTTTAACCCTCTGAAGGAATTTTCCTTCATGATTGTCTTTCATTTCTTTCACATTTTAATGTTTACATATATTTTAGCTTGTCTGTAAAAATATGCCGTTATCAAAGCATTTGTTCTCATAATATTGTTTTAAACCAATATTATTATACCTCTACTGGTTTTTCAAAATACAAAAGTAAATCGATATATTTTGCTGATTCCCTAAAAATCACCACAAAAAATAATTCCTTGCATAATAATGCTTCAGTTTGTTGAACTGATACCCACTTACTCGGAACACTCAGTGATTCCTTATAATCATAAGTACCGATATGTTACAAATGATATCATGAATATTCATTATGAAGCTCAGTTAACATTATGTGTAAGGGCCGGTACACACGGTAAGGCTTGCCTTATAAGTCTAAACCCTTACGTTTTATAGGACGTACGGCTCTCATGTCCACACGAGACTGACAATAGTATAAACAACATTTACATATATTTCATGTGTTTTTGAGCACATTATGAAACGGAAATTACGGAAGAATAGAGTAATAGCTAGGACTTTAATATAGTTTTACTGACCAGTGCATCCATACTTCTTAACAAAGAAGAGGAGAATAACTAAAGTATTTGTAGATATTATCATTATCTTATTCGAATATACTTTGTGTTCTCTTCAAGCAGTATGTATGGTTTTATAAAAATAGATTGAACTTTGGGTAAATGGTTTTTCATTGGTTAAGAAGTAAATGTCAACTAAGTCTTGTATTAAGAAATAAAGCAGTGTTCTATTCCTAAGTCAGACTTGTAAGGCTCGAAAAAACGTGTATTAAGGGTGTGCACACGGTAAGGCTAGAACTTAATTGACTTGTAAGGCAAGCCTTACCGTGTGTACCGGTCTTAAAAGAGACCACCGTATACAACGGGTAACGCCGGAGAGTCGCTAAAAAGTATTTTTTAAAACTGGTATATGTTCTCCATTTGGTCCACATATGACATTCATAATTAAATTATTTATTTATCATTTAAAGTAACACATGTTCTATCACAAACGATGTGTCTTAAATGAGAATATTTGGGATTATCTAGGCTTAATACACATATGTTAAAATACTGCATGCGGAAGAAGGGACTGGATTGTATATTTCCCCAAGTGCAGGAATATATGTATACTGTATGATAAAAAAAGTGTAAGAATAGTTAACTCCCAACTTTGAACAGAACAAATACCAAATATTTCTTCACTCTATGCATACAATTAATTATATGACACAATCCCTTACCTTTTTGCAAGTACACTTGTACATACCAATAGTTCCTCTGAATATGATACTCCCTTAGCCCCCCCCCCCCCCCTTTTGCGAACACAAATCACGACGGGTTGTTACATAAACAATATGTTCTTAAAAATTATTTCAATAAAGTAAAAATTTCGCACTTTTAAAACTTGTAAATTATTTAATACTAATATTTCAAATGCACATTTTATGCAAACATATCTTGCAAGACTTCTCACAAAAAAAAAAATAGGAAGTACTGTTAATAACTTTCTATGCGCGAAGGCTTTATTTTCGTATTATTACGCGAGAAAGTGTGCTCGCAAAATTTTCAATCTCACTTTCCATAAGATCATATGGAGCATTGACTGGAATTTGTAAAAAAAATTGTCTGGCTCATAAAGGGTCAATGGTTATCTCGCAAAAATAATGTTTCGCGAAAATTTAGTGATGGACTGTAACTCTTGTCATATAGCAATACGAAAGTTAATTCCCATGTGTTATGTTCAACACAACAAAAGTAATTTTCAAACCTTTTTTTTCCTAATTACCGAATTTGCAAATTTTGTGACTATCTGAGATCAGTCTATATTTAAACAAAAGACGAAATCAAATTTGTATGAAAACAAAAAAAAAGAATGTCAAGAGGATCTTCTGAAGAAACCATACTTTATTAATAAGAGGAAGCAGAAAAAATGGTTTTTCTTGAAAACTTAACAAAATAAGAACAGGAAATAGACTAAAACAATGTTTTTCAAAAGTCAGTTTGAAAATGTAATAAACTTGGATCATGCTCCATCTCTTAAAGATAATGACTACGTATACTTACTTTTAACAGCATTGCAATAAATGGCATCTGATGTAGTATTTCCAAACATGTTGGAGGCGGTTATTGTAAACCATAAATCCCCTTGCAGCTCAATAGTAGGTATATAACTGTGAAACTTGCCACTTCCTTCATCACTTATACTCGTTTTAAAAACTTTATAAGATTTTGCTAAATCAGTTGAATATGAAATCTGAAAGCTTTGCTCATCTCCACCATTAAAGTTAGAAATCCATGATAACTTAATGGACCTGGAATTTTCACAGAGCACCGTAAAGTTGGTGGGTATTAACGGTGGCCCTGGAGATAAAACAAAAGAAATATAACAAAACTAATCAATAAATAAGACCAACAAATAAGACTAATTCTGTATCTAATTAAGTATACACACGTACATGCTGAAATGATTAAAGCCCTTGACTTAAAGCCCTACATCTGATTGTATATTATAAGTGAATACAAACCGTTTGAAATAGGTGTAACTACATGGTATGCTATTACATGTTTATTATAAGTGAATACTATTTTCCAAATAGGAAATAAAAACCGATTTCTACTATAAATCCGGAAAAGTCGTACCGAACCTTCTTTTAGTTTCGTTTATGTAAATCAAGGCATAGATATTTAAATCGATACTTGAACAATCTGATGGTGGATCATAGTCGGGCGCGTTTGCGGAATGATATTTCTTGTGCCAAACCTGTTTTTAAAAATACCTGTATCTAAATTGATTAAACTAAGAAATTGGTACTCTTGCATTTGAAAAATTACATTAATATTTTCATTGAATTTGAAATTGAAAAGGAGTGTTATAGGTGGCTTTCAATACCTGTTTCATTGTCTTGCATAAAGGTTAAAAATGTTTGACACTTTAAGAACGACACTTAGATCTCCTTACCCTCCCGTGTTCTTAAAAACAAATACATATATATACTCAAGAAAAAAAGAAACGCATATTGTTTTACGCGTCAAAGAAATTTTTTAAAATGTACATGAAACAACTATTTTTTATATCATTGGATACCTGTGACCTATTTAAAAGACAACATGGGGTTTTAAAACCCAAGTGTTGAATTATCTCCCTTGATTAAACATGTTTATGAAAGTAGTGTTTTTCATGATTTCTTCTAAATCGGACGTTTATTTTCGTTGATATTTGGGACTTAGAGAAACTTGCAACACTCCTATTAAACCCATATTTAAGATTTGATTGCAGTGTTGATACTGCAATGCCACGCCGAAACAAAGATGAACAAAACCAGGCTAACGATGATACTAAACGGAGCTACGCAAAAGAAAGTTGCAACTGTATTTGGAATAAATCAATGGGCTTTGCAACCGTTAAACTAATGTCTGAAGACCACTATCTGGTCATCCGCAGTTAATCAAAACCAGGTAGGACCGTCCGACCCCCCCCCCTTTCAGCACCTCTTGCGATTCAGAACCTGTTGTAAAAACTGCTGCTACAATTGCTGGATGAAAAAATCAGCGTAAAAGTGCATAAATTGTTCGCAAGAGACTGAAATGAGATGGTATTCCTCCACGATATCCATACATTGGAAACCCACTAGCATTGAGACGTCGCACAGTATACATATTGTTATGCAACTTTGATTTGGGGGCGATGAAAATGACATCAACTTGACTTTTCAATTTGCAACAAAGAACATGTTTGATTTTAATCACAACACACTCTAAAATCGCTTAAAAAAATAAGGTTTGAACTGAAAACTTAGATTTTCATATTATTCTGATTATGCGTTTCCTTTTTTGTTGAGTATATAAACATCCATAAGAGGCACGGCTTTGACTTACTGAAACAAAACCTGCCTATGTTTTACAGTGAGCACCTTTGAGGAATGTTTACCTGGGTAGAACTCAAGTGACTATCAGTATTTTAAATAATTTATTCCACACGTGGGTTCATCATGGGTCATACAGGTAAATAGCTCTCAAATGCTATAGGAAAAACATTGTACTTTTTCATACATTTTTTATTTTTTAAGTACGAGCCTAATCGTGTGCAAATTTCATACTTTCACACAAGTTTTATAAAT